>NW_027601285.1:525219-526242 GCF_053455715.1 Rhinoraja longicauda
AGCTCAATGCACTGTGCTGCAAAACCCCAATAGGATCGATGCACTCAGAGTCAGTTTGCAAAATCATTCTGCAAGGTATCAATTTGAAGGAACTCCTGGACCATTGTCCATCCTGTAGATCACCCTGAGCCCAGACTGGCAGGTGTCAATCAAACGAAAAGCCTGTGGTTCTGCAGACAAGGGCTGAGCAATACTGACAAATCTCTGACTCAATATATTTAATTAAGCTGCCACATATTCCAAAATGCAGATTGTATTAGTTAAAGTTAGAAATCCTACATGAATAAACATTTTTGATAACACACAACACTTGTTTATTCTTTATCACATCAGCAATAAAACAGGCACGTTTTTAAAAAAATATCAAAAAATACTTTTTTAAAGTAATAAATATTTTAAAAAACATTCCCTTTTCAACAACTCCATCCGACATTTCCACAGGTAACACATTCAATGCAGATATTCATTTCCAAATTTACACAAAATCCCTTATTTGAAGTCTCTCTCTCTCTCTCTCTCTAACAAATGCAGGGATTCCCCATTTTAATATTAACAGTTTGGGAGGGGTGAGAAGAGAGCGCAAGAGAGAGAGAGTGTGTATGAGAGAGAATCAATCATTCAATCTGATTATCATGAGGTTTAGTGAATTAAACTACACTGCAGAGAACTAAAGTGAACTGTTTAAAACTATTTATAAATTAAAGCTCGCAGCTTTTTGAGTTTGTTTGTGCTCTCTCTCTCTCTCTCTCTCTCTCTCTCTCTCTCTCTCTCTCTCTCTCTCTCTCTCTCTCTCTCTCACACTCTCTCCCCCTCTCTCTCTCTCCCTAAAGAGAACTATTAGTGAACTATACTACATTAAATTAAATAAAGCTCTCTCTCCCCCTCCTCTCTCTCTCCCTCCCTCTTCTCCCTCTCCCTCTCCCTCTCCCTCTCCCTCTCCCTCTCCCTCTCCCTCTCCCTCTCCCTCTCCCTCTCCCTCTCCCTCTCCCTCTCCCTCTCCCTCTCCCTCTCCCTCTCCCTCTC
>NW_027601285.1:526742-527025 GCF_053455715.1 Rhinoraja longicauda
GTGTTTGGCTTCAATTGTGTGGGAGGGCTGGGTGTCAGGTGTGTGGGGGGCTGTGGGTCAGGTGTGTTTTGTGGGGGCTGAAGGGTCAGGTGTATACGAGGTTGTAGGCAGGTGTGTGGGGGCGCAGGGGTGAGTTGTTCACGTGTGGGGGGTGCTGTGGCCCAGGTTTGTGTGAAGTCAGGGGGTTGCGTGTGTGTGGGGGGGTGGGGGTCGTGTATATGGGGGGCGAGGTCAGGTGTGTAGGGGAGGGTTGGGTGTCAGGTGTGTGACAGGGCTGGGGGTC
>NW_027601286.1:7500-12500 GCF_053455715.1 Rhinoraja longicauda
CTGGGCGGCACGGACTTGGAGGGCCGAAAAGGCCTGTTTCCGGCTGTATGTGTATGATATGATATGATATGATGCCTGCCTGCTCATTTGGTTCATGATGTCCACGCGGCAGGCGGAATATTTTAAAAGCACTGTTCTGTACGAAGTGCACAATGTCCGTTGGGGAAATGCAGCTGGGGGTCGGTCGACCGGCTGACGACGCCTGCCTGCCGATTTGGTTCACGATGTCCCCGCCGAAGGCGGCATACTTGAAAGTACCGCCGTTCGCGGCGCGCAATTTGCGGGGGGAGGAATTGTTAGTGCACGTCTGTGTGCTAGGTGACGATGCTTGCCGACTTGGTTCATGCCGTCCACGCCGAAGACGGCGCCGTTTAAAGTACTGCCGCTCGAGGTGCACAATTTGCGGGGGAATTGTTAATGGGCGTCGGCGTGCTGGGTGACGATGTGGAGATGTGGAACGCCGAGCCAGATCTATCTTATTTGTTTGCTTGGCCCACTGGACTTTGCGTGGGCTTTGCAACACTGTGTGCTAGGTTAAATCACGGCCAATAGAGTGAGTGTTTTTAATGATCCTGATCTGATAAGGGGACTAGAGGTAAAAGAGCCGTTAGGAGGCAGTGATCACAACACGATAAGTTTTACTCTGCAAATGGAAAGGTAGAAGGGAAAATCGGAAGTGTCTGTATTACAGTATAGCAAAGGGGATTACAGAGGCATGAGGCGGGAGCTGGCCAAAATTGACTGGAAGGAGGCCCTAGCAGGGAAGACGGTAGAACAGCAATGGCAGGTATTCCAGGGAATAATGCAGAGGTTGCAGGATCAATTTATTCCAAAGAGGTGGAAAGACTCTAAGGGGAGTAAGAGACACCTGTGGCTGACAAGGGAAGTCAGGGACAGCATAAAAATTAAGGAGAGGAGGTATAACATAGCAAAGAAGAGTGGGAAGACAGAGGATTGGGACTCTTTTAAAGAGCAACAAAAGTTAACTAAAGAGGCAATGCGGGGAGAAAAGATGAGGTGCGAGGGTAAACTAGCCAATAATATAAAGGAGGATAGCAAAAGTTTTTTTAGGTACGTGAAGAGGAAAAAAATAGTCAAGGCAAATGTGGGTCCCTTGAAGACAGAAACGGGGGAATTTATTATGGGGAACAAAGAAATGGCAGACGAGTTAAACCGTTACTTTGGGTCTGTCTTCACTGAGGAAGATACACACAATCTCCCAAATGTTCTAGGGGCCGGAGAACCTAGGGTGATGGAGGAACTGAAGGAAATCCACATTAGGCAGGAAATGGTTTTGGGTAGACTGATGGGACTGAAGGCTGATAAATCCCCAGGGCCTGATGGTCTGCATCCCAGGGTACCTAAGGAGGTGGCTCTAGAAATAGTGGAAGCATTGGAGATCATTTTTCAATGTTCTATATAGATTCAGGATCAGTTCCTGTGGATTGGAGGATAGCAAATGTTATCCCACTTTTTAAGAAGGGAGGGAGAGAGAAAACGGGTAATTATAGACCAGTTAGTCTGACATCAGTGGTGGGGAAGATGCTGGAGTCAATTAGAAAAGACGAAATTGCTGAGCATTTGGATAGCAGTAACAGGATCATTGCGAGTCAGCATGGATTTACGAAGGGGAAATCATGCTTGACAAATCTACTGGAATGTTTTGAGGATGTAACTAGGAAAATTGACAGGGGAGAGTCAGTGGACGTGGTGTACCTCGACTTTCAGAAAGCCTTCGACAAGCTCCCACATAGGAGATTAGTGGGCAAAATTAGGGCACGTGGTATTGGGGGTAGGGTACTGACATGGATAGAAAATTGGTTGACAGACGGAAAGCAAAGAGTGGGTATAAATGGGTCCCTCTCGGAATGGCAGGCAGTGACCAGTGGGGTACCGCAAGGTTCGGTGCTGGGACCCCAGCTATTTACGATATGCATTAATGACTTAGACGGAGGGATTAAAAGTACCATTAGCAAATTTGCAGATGATACTAAGCTGGAGGGTAGTGTGAATTGTGAGGAAGATGCAATAAGGCTGCAGGATGACTTGGACAGGTTGTGTGAGTGGGCGGATACATGGCAGATGCAGTTTAATGTAGATAAGTGCGAGGTTATTCACTTTGGAAGTAAGAGTAGAAAGGCAGATTATTGTCTGAATGGTGTCAAGTTAGGAGGAGGGGGAGTTCAACGAGATCTGGATGTCCTAGTGCATCAGTCAATGAAAGGAAGCATGCAGGTACAGCAGGCAGTGAAGAAAGCCAATGGAATGTTGGCCTTCGTAACCAGAGGAGTTGAGTATAGGAGCAAAGAGGTCCTTCTACAGTTGTAGCGGGCCCTGGTGAGACCGCACCTGGAGTACTGTGTGCAGTTTTGGTCTCCAAATTTGAGGAAGGATATTCTTGCTATGGAGGGCGTGCAGCGTAGGTTCACTAGGTTAATTCCCGGAATGGCGGGACGGTCGTATGTTGAAAGGCTGGAGCGATTGGGCTTGTATACACTGGTATTTAGAAGAATGAGGGGGGATCTTATTGAAACATATACGATAATTAGGGGATTGGACACATTAGAGGCAGGAAACATGTTCCCAATGTTGGGGGAGTCCAGAACAAGGGGCCACCGTTTAAGAATAAGGGGTAGGCCATTTAGAACGGAGATGAGGAAGAACCTTTTCAGTCAGAGAGTGGTGAAGGTGTGGAATTCTCTGCCTCAGAAGGCAGTGGAGGCCAGTTCGTTGGATGCTTTCAAGAGAGAGCTGGATAGAGCTCTTAAGGATAACGGAGTGAGGGGGTATGGGGAGAAGGCAGGAACGGGGTACTGATTGAGAGTGATCAGCCATGATCGCATTGAATGGCGGTGCTGGCTCGAAGGGCTGAATGGCCGACTCCTGCACCTATTGTCTATTGTCTATTGTCTATAATCAACCACTTTATTTTGCCCGTCTTTGTGACTCCTCTTTGACACGTCGATCACCGCTGAGGCTGTTTTACCTGTTTCCCCTATGTACCGTAAGGTACACTCCTTACATTGAACTGCATACACCCCATTATTTCGCTCACGGGTTATCCTCTGTGCTATCCAGTCTCTCCTGTCACCCTGTTCTATGTTTTTGTCTATTACCCAGTGGGAGCAGGCCCCATATTGACATTAATTTGTAACCCTACTGCTCCCCTCGTCTGCTGGTTTTATCACCATCTCATGTTTATCCCTCAGCTCTGCCGTGGTCTCCCTCTCTTTTTTTCTGGTGAGGTTCGGCCTATCCTTTGTCATGGGCATATCCCAGGCTGTTTTAGTAACGTTCTTTTAAAACGTGTCGTGTTTGTTTGGCTTTACCCACGTTCCAGCATTAGAGGCCAATTTTTGCAATGTTTCCTGGGTGGGATTTGCCGGTTTTACAAATGGTGTCACTATCTCACCCTGCTTCCTGATACCCTTATGGGGTCGGCTCTGTTCTTGCAGAACCCTCGGGTGGTGCAGAGTCTGGGCCTTGTTATCAATATCTTGCCCTGCTTCCCGATACCCTTGCGGGTTCGGCTCTGTTCTTGCAGATCCCTCAGGTGGTGCAGAGTCTGGGCGGCATCGTCACCCAGCACACCGACGCCCACTGAAAATTACCCACGCACAGTGCGCGCCTGGAGCGGCAGTAGTTCAAACTACCCCTACCCCTACCCCTACCCCTACCGCTACCCCTACCCCTACCCCTACCCCTAACCCTAACCCTAACCCTAACCCTAACCCTAACCCTAACCCTAACCCTAACCCTAACCCTAACCCTAACCCTAACCCTAACCCTAACCCTAACCCTAACCCTAACCCTAACCCTAACCCTGACCCTAATGCAGGCAGAGTTATTTATAAAGTGGCCCAGACTCTGCACCACCTGAGGGTTTTGTAACAGAACCAACCCCATAAGGGTTTCAGGAAGCAGGGCAAGATATTGATAACAAGGCGCAGACTCTGCACCACCTCAGGGTTCTGCAAGAACAGAGCCGACCCCATAAGGGCATCAGGAATCAGGGCAAGATATTGATAAAATGGCCCAGACTCTGCACCACCTGAGGGTTCTGCAAGAACAGAGCCGACCCCATAAGGGCATCAGGAAGCAGGGCAAGATATTGGTAACAAGGCCCACGGGGAAGGCGGCATACTTTGGGGTTATTTTGTAGTGAGTTTTGAAGGCATGTGCTAGTGTTACGCATACCGAGGGCGCGCAAAGTTCGGCGCGCCCGGGCCAAAACGCCTCTGCTGGCCGCGGCCGAGTCGGCCGACGGATTGCCACGGACTTGCTTGACGACCTGTCACTCTCCGTGCATCGGTTGCACGCCCGGTTCGTCCTTTCCATTTGTTTCATGATGTACACGCGGCAGGCGGAATATTTTAAAAGCACTGTTCTGTTCGAAGTGCACAATGGCCGTTGGGGCAATGCAACTGGGGGTCGGTCGACCGGCTGACGACGCCTGCCTGCCGATTTGGTTCACGATGTCCCCGCCGAAGGCGGCATACTTGAAAGTACTGCCGTTCGCGGCGCGCAATTTGCAGGGGGGAGGAATTGTTAGTGGACGTCTGTGTGCTGGGTGACGATGCTTGCCGACTTGGTTCATGCCGTCCACGCCGAAGACGGCGCCGTTTAAAGTACTGCCGCTCGAGGTGCACAATTTGCGGGGGAATTGTTATTGGGCGTCGGCGTGCTGGGTGACGATGTGGAGATGAGGAACGCCGAGCCAGATCTATCTTATTTGTTTGCTTGGGCCACTGGACTTTGCATGGGCTTTGCATCATTGTGTGCTACGTTAAATCACGGCCAATTGAGTGAGTATTTTTTATTCAACCACTCTATTTTGCCCGTCTTTGTGACTCCTCTATGACACGCCGATCACCGCTGACGTGTTAATCTGCGTGTTAGGTATCTCGGGGGTCAGTTGGACGGACAGATGTGTAAGGGTTTTGTTCGGAAGGATCGTTGAGTGTAAACGGTGAACGGGGGTTAAAGGCCCTGAGGTTTCA
>NW_027601286.1:25000-32500 GCF_053455715.1 Rhinoraja longicauda
GGCTGCCTGCTCCTTTGGTTCACGATGTCCCCGCCGAAGGCGGCGTACTTTAAAGTACTGCAGCTCGAGCGCACAAGGTGCGCGGGGAATTGTTAGCGGCGCCGTGGTTGTGCTGGCGGTGACCATGGCTGCCTGCTCCTTTGGTTCACGATGTCCCCGCCGAAGGCGGCGTACTTTAAAGTACTGCAGCTCGAGCGCACAAGGTGCGCGGGGAATTGTTAGCGGCGCCGTGCTTGTGCTGGCGGTGACCATGGCTGCCTGCTCCTTTGGTTCACGATGTCCCCGCCGAAGGCGGCGTACTTTAAAGTACTGCAGCTCGAGCGCACAAGGTGCGCGTGGAATTGTTAGCGGCGCCGTGGTTGTGCTGGCGGTGACCATGGCTGCCTGCTCCTTTGGTTCACGATGTCCCCGCCGAAGGCGGCGTACTTTAAAGTACTGCAGCTCGAGCGCACAAGGTGCGCGGGGAATTGTTAGCGGCGCCGTGCTTGTGCTGGCGGTGACCATGGCTGCCTGCTCCTTTGGTTCACGATGTCCCCGCCGAAGGCGGCGTACTTTAAAGTACTGCAGCTCGAGCGCACAAGGTGCGCGGGGAATTGTTAGCGGCGCCGTGGTTGTGCTGGCGGTGACCATGGCTGCCTGCTCCTTTGGTTCACGATGTCCCCGCCGAAGGCGGCGTACTTTAAAGTACTGCAGCTCGAGCGCACAAGGTGCGCGGGGAATTGTTAGCGGCGCCGTGCTTGTGCTGGCGGTGACCATGGCTGCCTGCTCCTTTGGTTCACGATGTCCCCGCCGAAGGCGGCGTACTTTAAAGTACTGCAGCTCGAGCGCACAAGGTGCGCGTGGAATTGTTAGCGGCGCCGTGGTTGTGCTGGCGGTGACCATGGCTGCCTGCTCCTTTGGTTCACGATGTCCCCGCCGAAGGCGGCGTACTTTAAAGTACTGCAGCTCGAGCGCACAAGGTGCGCGGGGAATTGTTAGCGGCGCCGTGCTTGTGCTGGCGGTGACCATGGCTGCCTGCTCCTTTGGTTCACGATGTCCCCGCCGAAGGCGGCGTACTTTAAAGTACTGCAGCTCGAGCGCACAAGGTGCGCGTGGAATTGTTAGCGGCGCCGTGGTTGTGCTGGCGGTGACCATGGCTGCCTGCTCCTTTGGTTCACGATGTCCCCGCCGAAGGCGGCGTACTTTAAAGTACTGCAGCTCGAGCGCACAAGGTGCGCGGGGAATTGTTAGCGGCGCCGTCGTTGTGCTGGCGGTGACCATGGCTGCCTGCTCCTTTGGTTCACGATGTCCCCGCCGAAGGCGGCGTACTTTAAAGTGCTGCAGCTCGAGCGCACCATGTGCGTGGGGAATTGTTAGCGGGGGCGTCGTTGTGCTGGGGGCTGACTGTCCCTAGTGGGTATAGGATAATGTTAATGTACGGGGATCGCTGGGCGGCACGGACTTGGAGGGCCGAAAAGGCCTGTTTCCGGCTGTATGTGTATTATGATGCCTGCCTGCTCATTTGGTTCATGATGTCCACGCGGCAGGCGGAATATTTTAAAAGCACTGTTCTGTACGAAGTGCACAATGTCCGTTGGGGAAATGCAGCTGGGGGTCGGTCGACCGGCTGACGACGCCTGCCTGCCGATTTGGTTCACGATGTCCCCGCCGAAGGCGGCATACTTGAAAGTACCGCCGTTCGCGGCGCGCAATTTGCGGGGGGAGGAATTGTTAGTGCACGTCTGTGTGCTAGGTGACGATGCTTGCCGACTTGGTTCATGCCGTCCACGCCGAAGACGGCGCCGTTTAAAGTACTGCCGCTCGAGGTGCACAATTTGCGGGGGAATTGTTAATGGGCGTCGGCGTGCTGGGTGACGATGTGGAGATGTGGAACGCCGAGCCAGATCTATCTTATTTGTTTGCTTGGCCCACTGGACTTTGCGTGGGCTTTGCAACACTGTGTGCTAGGTTAAATCACGGCCAATAGAGTGAGTGTTTTTAATGATCCTGATCTGATAAGGGGACTAGAGGTAAAAGAGCCGTTAGGAGGCAGTGATCACAACACGATAAGTTTTACTCTGCAAATGGAAAGGTAGAAGGGAAAATCGGAAGTGTCTGTATTACAGTATAGCAAAGGGGATTACAGAGGCATGAGGCGGGAGCTGGCCAAAATTGACTGGAAGGAGGCCCTAGCAGGGAAGACGGTAGAACAGCAATGGCAGGTATTCCAGGGAATAATGCAGAGGTTGCAGGATCAATTTATTCCAAAGAGGTGGAAAGACTCTAAGGGGAGTAAGAGACACCTGTGGCTGACAAGGGAAGTCAGGGACAGCATAAAAATTAAGGAGAGGAGGTATAACATAGCAAAGAAGAGTGGGAAGACAGAGGATTGGGACTCTTTTAAAGAGCAACAAAAGTTAACTAAAGAGGCAATGCGGGGAGAAAAGATGAGGTGCGAGGGTAAACTAGCCAATAATATAAAGGAGGATAGCAAAAGTTTTTTTAGGTACGTGAAGAGGAAAAAAATAGTCAAGGCAAATGTGGGTCCCTTGAAGACAGAAACGGGGGAATTTATTATGGGGAACAAAGAAATGGCAGACGAGTTAAACCGTTACTTTGGGTCTGTCTTCACTGAGGAAGATACACACAATCTCCCAAATGTTCTAGGGGCCGGAGAACCTAGGGTGATGGAGGAACTGAAGGAAATCCACATTAGGCAGGAAATGGTTTTGGGTAGACTGATGGGACTGAAGGCTGATAAATCCCCAGGGCCTGATGGTCTGCATCCCAGGGTACCTAAGGAGGTGGCTCTAGAAATAGTGGAAGCATTGGAGATCATTTTTCAATGTTCTATATAGATTCAGGATCAGTTCCTGTGGATTGGAGGATAGCAAATGTTATCCCACTTTTTAAGAAGGGAGGGAGAGAGAAAACGGGTAATTATAGACCAGTTAGTCTGACATCAGTGGTGGGGAAGATGCTGGAGTCAATTAGAAAAGACGAAATTGCTGAGCATTTGGATAGCAGTAACAGGATCATTGCGAGTCAGCATGGATTTACGAAGGGGAAATCATGCTTGACAAATCTACTGGAATGTTTTGAGGATGTAACTAGGAAAATTGACAGGGGAGAGTCAGTGGACGTGGTGTACCTCGACTTTCAGAAAGCCTTCGACAAGCTCCCACATAGGAGATTAGTGGGCAAAATTAGGGCACGTGGTATTGGGGGTAGGGTACTGACATGGATAGAAAATTGGTTGACAGACGGAAAGCAAAGAGTGGGTATAAATGGGTCCCTCTCGGAATGGCAGGCAGTGACCAGTGGGGTACCGCAAGGTTCGGTGCTGGGACCCCAGCTATTTACGATATGCATTAATGACTTAGACGGAGGGATTAAAAGTACCATTAGCAAATTTGCAGATGATACTAAGCTGGAGGGTAGTGTGAATTGTGAGGAAGATGCAATAAGGCTGCAGGATGACTTGGACAGGTTGTGTGAGTGGGCGGATACATGGCAGATGCAGTTTAATGTAGATAAGTGCGAGGTTATTCACTTTGGAAGTAAGAGTAGAAAGGCAGATTATTGTCTGAATGGTGTCAAGTTAGGAGGAGGGGGAGTTCAACGAGATCTGGATGTCCTAGTGCATCAGTCAATGAAAGGAAGCATGCAGGTACAGCAGGCAGTGAAGAAAGCCAATGGAATGTTGGCCTTCGTAACCAGAGGAGTTGAGTATAGGAGCAAAGAGGTCCTTCTACAGTTGTAGCGGGCCCTGGTGAGACCGCACCTGGAGTACTGTGTGCAGTTTTGGTCTCCAAATTTGAGGAAGGATATTCTTGCTATGGAGGGCGTGCAGCGTAGGTTCACTAGGTTAATTCCCGGAATGGCGGGACGGTCGTATGTTGAAAGGCTGGAGCGATTGGGCTTGTATACACTGGTATTTAGAAGAATGAGGGGGGATCTTATTGAAACATATACGATAATTAGGGGATTGGACACATTAGAGGCAGGAAACATGTTCCCAATGTTGGGGGAGTCCAGAACAAGGGGCCACCGTTTAAGAATAAGGGGTAGGCCATTTAGAACGGAGATGAGGAAGAACCTTTTCAGTCAGAGAGTGGTGAAGGTGTGGAATTCTCTGCCTCAGAAGGCAGTGGAGGCCAGTTCGTTGGATGCTTTCAAGAGAGAGCTGGATAGAGCTCTTAAGGATAACGGAGTGAGGGGGTATGGGGAGAAGGCAGGAACGGGGTACTGATTGAGAGTGATCAGCCATGATCGCATTGAATGGCGGTGCTGGCTCGAAGGGCTGAATGGCCGACTCCTGCACCTATTGTCTATTGTCTATTGTCTATAATCAACCACTTTATTTTGCCCGTCTTTGTGACTCCTCTTTGACACGTCGATCACCGCTGAGGCTGTTTTACCTGTTTCCCCTATGTACCGTAAGGTACACTCCTTACATTGAACTGCATACACCCCATTATTTCGCTCACGGGTTATCCTCTGTGCTATCCAGTCTCTCCTGTCACCCTGTTCTATGTTTTTGTCTATTACCCAGTGGGAGCAGGCCCCATATTGACATTAATTTGTAACCCTACTGCTCCCCTCGTCTGCTGGTTTTATCACCATCTCATGTTTATCCCTCAGCTCTGCCGTGGTCTCCCTCTCTTTTTTTCTGGTGAGGTTCGGCCTATCCTTTGTCATGGGCATATCCCAGGCTGTTTTAGTAACGTTCTTTTAAAACGTGTCGTGTTTGTTTGGCTTTACCCACGTTCCAGCATTAGAGGCCAATTTTTGCAATGTTTCCTGGGTGGGATTTGCCGGTTTTACAAATGGTGTCACTATCTCACCCTGCTTCCTGATACCCTTATGGGGTCGGCTCTGTTCTTGCAGAACCCTCGGGTGGTGCAGAGTCTGGGCCTTGTTATCAATATCTTGCCCTGCTTCCCGATACCCTTGCGGGTTCGGCTCTGTTCTTGCAGATCCCTCAGGTGGTGCAGAGTCTGGGCGGCATCGTCACCCAGCACACCGACGCCCACTGAAAATTACCCACGCACAGTGCGCGCCTGGAGCGGCAGTAGTTCAAACTACCCCTACCCCTACCCCTACCCCTACCGCTACCCCTACCCCTACCCCTACCCCTAACCCTAACCCTAACCCTAACCCTAACCCTAACCCTAACCCTAACCCTAACCCTAACCCTAACCCTAACCCTAACCCTAACCCTAACCCTAACCCTAACCCTAACCCTAACCCTAACCCTGACCCTAATGCAGGCAGAGTTATTTATAAAGTGGCCCAGACTCTGCACCACCTGAGGGTTTTGTAACAGAACCAACCCCATAAGGGTTTCAGGAAGCAGGGCAAGATATTGATAACAAGGCGCAGACTCTGCACCACCTCAGGGTTCTGCAAGAACAGAGCCGACCCCATAAGGGCATCAGGAATCAGGGCAAGATATTGATAAAATGGCCCAGACTCTGCACCACCTGAGGGTTCTGCAAGAACAGAGCCGACCCCATAAGGGCATCAGGAAGCAGGGCAAGATATTGGTAACAAGGCCCACGGGGAAGGCGGCATACTTTGGGGTTATTTTGTAGTGAGTTTTGAAGGCATGTGCTAGTGTTACGCATACCGAGGGCGCGCAAAGTTCGGCGCGCCCGGGCCAAAACGCCTCTGCTGGCCGCGGCCGAGTCGGCCGACGGATTGCCACGGACTTGCTTGACGACCTGTCACTCTCCGTGCATCGGTTGCACGCCCGGTTCGTCCTTTCCATTTGTTTCATGATGTACACGCGGCAGGCGGAATATTTTAAAAGCACTGTTCTGTTCGAAGTGCACAATGGCCGTTGGGGCAATGCAACTGGGGGTCGGTCGACCGGCTGACGACGCCTGCCTGCCGATTTGGTTCACGATGTCCCCGCCGAAGGCGGCATACTTGAAAGTACTGCCGTTCGCGGCGCGCAATTTGCAGGGGGGAGGAATTGTTAGTGGACGTCTGTGTGCTGGGTGACGATGCTTGCCGACTTGGTTCATGCCGTCCACGCCGAAGACGGCGCCGTTTAAAGTACTGCCGCTCGAGGTGCACAATTTGCGGGGGAATTGTTATTGGGCGTCGGCGTGCTGGGTGACGATGTGGAGATGAGGAACGCCGAGCCAGATCTATCTTATTTGTTTGCTTGGGCCACTGGACTTTGCATGGGCTTTGCATCATTGTGTGCTACGTTAAATCACGGCCAATTGAGTGAGTATTTTTTATTCAACCACTCTATTTTGCCCGTCTTTGTGACTCCTCTATGACACGCCGATCACCGCTGACGTGTTAATCTGCGTGTTAGGTATCTCGGGGGTCAGTTGGACGGACAGATGTGTAAGGGTTTTGTTCGGAAGGATCGTTGAGTGTAAACGGTGAACGGGGGTTAAAGGCCCTGAGGTTTCAATCCTCTAAAGAATGTAAAAGGTCTGACGCGTTAGCTAGCAGCTAATGAGGTGAACCTAGCAGCTAATGAGGCTCTCTCTCTCTCACGGCCCCGGGACTCCCTCCCTCCCTCCTCCCTCTTGGAACCCTCCCTGCGTGGGGGGGGGGGGGGGGGGGGGGGGGCACGAAGAAAAAGAGGGTATAAGAAGAATCCAGTGGAAGGAGTAGGGACTGGGGGCGAGGTCAGACAGCCTATCCGGCTAATAAAGCATCATGAGGTTAGGTATAAACTCTGATGACTGCATAAACTCGCCCCTAATGGGGGGGGGGGGGCACTCTCTCCCCCACCCCTCTCTCCCCAGTGCCACTCCCTCCGACCCCCCCCCCACTCTCTTCGTGTCGCTGGGCCCGCCCGGCACGGCCCCGAGGATCACTCCCCGCGCGGCAACGGGACACCGGGTCGCCGGGCCCGCAGGGTCGTCAGTCGGGCGGGGGGGGGGGAGGGTGGCCATGCCAGCAGCAGGAGAGGTTTCCAACGAACCCGCGACCGCAGCAGGACCGCCCTCGGCAGACATTTGGACCCAGCGGGTCCGTTCGGGATGGTTGCCGGGCCCGCAGCAGAGGTTTCCTTCCACCCAACGGGGGGGGGGGGGGGGGGGGGGCGGGGCTGCCCATCTTCCCGCTCGAAGCAACGGCCTCACCCTAACGGCCTCACCCTAACAACCCTCACCCTGACCCTAAACCGCTCGGTTCATGACTTCTCTCCGTTTGGTTCATGAATTCGCCATTTAGTTCACGACTTCTCCTGTTGGTTCCTGACTTCTACCTCGTGGTTCGTGATTCCGGCGGGTAGGTGGGGTGCCCGGATACTCTCGGCGAAAGGTGTTCAAGTGGCAACGGCGGTCCCGTAGATAAGACGGGTTCGGATGCTCGAGCGTGTCGAGTAAGCGCCGGATCGGCGCCGGGCGCCCCCGGCCGGCTGGCTTGCCCCCCCCCACCCCCCACCCCCCCCCTGGCGGCAGAAACGTGTATCGCGCCAGTGCCGCCGCTGAGGTCGAGATTGGCCGCCTCGACCGTTCGAAGCGTCGCAATTCCGGCGGGACTTCC
>NW_027601286.1:55000-62500 GCF_053455715.1 Rhinoraja longicauda
CGCGCCCAGGACTTTCACCCTGGCCGTGTCTCGTTCCTGACCGCTCGCGCGGCAGGACCCGCCCGTTGTGGAGTCTGGCAAACGAGCCTGAAACACCAGCGGCCTTTGTTTGTCCGCTGGCCCGCTCGGCCTCTCCTGCGGTGAGACACGCGGCACCAGATCGATCGGAAACAGAGGGTTTTTCCAAGAGGACACACAGCCTGGGCCAGTCTCGGTGGGGTTCGGTGCCTGCCCGGCACACACTTCGAACTCGGTGCAAAAAATACTCTCACTGTATTACCAATGTCCGTCAATGAGTCCGCCGACTCTCGCCCAGAGTCGCGCTACTTTTACCGATCTTTTTGTGTCCCTTCGGTTTTTCTTCCCTGACATTTTTGCACCTCACCACACAATCTTTTCTAAGTGTCTCTGAAAATCGTGTTCCCGAAAATCTCCGGGCACGCCACCTCCATCTTCGCGCAAAACAAACCGTTTTGAGGTCGGCGGGAGTCGGCCCGGTCGTCCGTCCGGTCGTGTCGCACTGACGCCCGCCGCGGGGCCGCAAACTGCGGGGTCATAGAGACTTCCGGTGGTAAGTCGTTAACCGTGATCGGGACCGCCCGGACAAGAAATGCCATTTTCTGGCCGGCGGGAGACGGGCCGATAGGCCTGGCGGGAAAGGCGCGCCGCGGCCCCGCTGAAGGCCGCACATCGGACCTCCTCGACTTCCGCCGTCAAATCGTTAACCTGCGGCGGGCAAAAAAGAAGCGACGCCAGCTTTCGGACTTAGTGCAATTCTCGAATGTCGCGGCTGACTTGGCGGTACGAGCGTTCGGAAGTCCCGCCGGAATTGCGACGCTTCGAACGGTCGAGGCGGCCAATCTCGACCTCAGCGGCGGCACTGGCGCGATACACGTTTCTGCCGCCAGGGGGGGGGGGGGGGGTGGGGGGGGGCAAGCCAGCCGGCCGGGGGCGCCCGGCGCCGATCCGGCGCTTACTCGACACGCTCGAGCATCCGAACCCGTCTTATCTACGGGACCGCCGTTGCCACTTGAACACCTTTCGCCGAGAGTATCCGGGCACCCCACCTACCCGCCGGAATCACGAACCACGAGGTAGAAGTCAGGAACCAACAGGAGAAGTCGTGAACTAAATGGCGAATTCATGAACCAAACGGAGAGAAGTCATGAACCGAGCGGTTTAGGGTCAGGGTGAGGGTTGTTAGGGTGAGGCCGTTAGGGTGAGGCCGTTGCTTCGAGCGGGAAGATGGGCAGCCCCGCCCCCCCCCCCCCCCCCCCCCCCGTTGGGTGGAAGGAAACCTCTGCTGCGGGCCCGGCAACCATCCCGAACGGACCCGCTGGGTCCAAATGTCTGCCGAGGGCGGTCCTGCTGCGGTCGCGGGTTCGTTGGAAACCTCTCCTGCTGCTGGCATGGCCACCCTCCCCCCCCCCCGCCCGACTGACGACCCTGCGGGCCCGGCGACCCGGTGTCCCGTTGCCGCGCGGGGAGTGATCCTCGGGGCCGTGCCGGGCGGGCCCAGCGACACGAAGAGAGTGGGGGGGGGGTCGGAGGGAGTGGCACTGGGGAGAGAGGGGTGGGGGAGAGAGTGCCCCCCCCCCCCCATTAGGGGCGAGTTTATGCAGTCATCAGAGTTTATACCTAACCTCATGATGCTTTATTAGCCGGATAGGCTGTCTGACCTCGCCCCCAGTCCCTACTCCTTCCACTGGATTCTTCTTATACCCTCTTTTTCTTCGTGCCCCCCCCCCCCCCCCCCCCCCCCCCACGCAGGGAGGGTTCCAAGAGGGAGGAGGGAGGGAGGGAGTCCCGGGGCCGTGAGAGAGAGAGAGCCTCATTAGCTGCTAGGTTCACCTCATTAGCTGCTAGCTAACGCGTCAGACCTTTTACATTCTTTAGAGGATTGAAACCTCAGGGCCTTTAACCCCCGTTCACCGTTTACACTCAACGATCCTTCCGAACAAAACCCTTACACATCTGTCCGTCCAACTGACCCCCGAGATACCTAACACGCAGATTAACACGTCAGCGGTGATCGGCGTGTCATAGAGGAGTCACAAAGACGGGCAAAATAGAGTGGTTGAATAAAAAATACTCACTCAATTGGCCGTGATTTAACGTAGCACACAATGATGCAAAGCCCATGCAAAGTCCAGTGGCCCAAGCAAACAAATAAGATAGATCTGGCTCGGCGTTCCTCATCTCCACATCGTCACCCAGCACGCCGACGCCCAATAACAATTCCCCCGCAAATTGTGCACCTCGAGCGGCAGTACTTTAAACGGCGCCGTCTTCGGCGTGGACGGCATGAACCAAGTCGGCAAGCATCGTCACCCAGCACACAGACGTCCACTAACAATTCCTCCCCCCTGCAAATTGCGCGCCGCGAACGGCAGTACTTTCAAGTATGCCGCCTTCGGCGGGGACATCGTGAACCAAATCGGCAGGCAGGCGTCGTCAGCCGGTCGACCGACCCCCAGTTGCATTGCCCCAACGGCCATTGTGCACTTCGAACAGAACAGTGCTTTTAAAATATTCCGCCTGCCGCGTGTACATCATGAAACAAATGGAAAGGACGAACCGGGCGTGCAACCGATGCACGGAGAGTGACAGGTCGTCAAGCAAGTCCGTGGCAATCCGTCGGCCGACTCGGCCGCGGCCAGCAGAGGCGTTTTGGCCCGGGCGCGCCGAACTTTGCGCGCCCTCGGTATGCGTAACACTAGCACATGCCTTCAAAACTCACTACAAAATAACCCCAAAGTATGCCGCCTTCCCCGTGGGCCTTGTTACCAATATCTTGCCCTGCTTCCTGATGCCCTTATGGGGTCGGCTCTGTTCTTGCAGAACCCTCAGGTGGTGCAGAGTCTGGGCCATTTTATCAATATCTTGCCCTGATTCCTGATGCCCTTATGGGGTCGGCTCTGTTCTTGCAGAACCCTGAGGTGGTGCAGAGTCTGCGCCTTGTTATCAATATCTTGCCCTGCTTCCTGAAACCCTTATGGGGTTGGTTCTGTTACAAAACCCTCAGGTGGTGCAGAGTCTGGGCCACTTTATAAATAACTCTGCCTGCATTAGGGTCAGGGTTAGGGTTAGGGTTAGGGTTAGGGTTAGGGTTAGGGTTAGGGTTAGGGTTAGGGTTAGGGTTAGGGTTAGGGTTAGGGTTAGGGTTAGGGTTAGGGTTAGGGTTAGGGTTAGGGTTAGGGGTAGGGGTAGGGGTAGGGGTAGCGGTAGGGGTAGGGGTAGGGGTAGGGGTAGTTTGAACTACTGCCGCTCCAGGCGCGCACTGTGCGTGGGTAATTTTCAGTGGGCGTCGGTGTGCTGGGTGACGATGCCGCCCAGACTCTGCACCACCTGAGGGATCTGCAAGAACAGAGCCGAACCCGCAAGGGTATCGGGAAGCAGGGCAAGATATTGATAACAAGGCCCAGACTCTGCACCACCCGAGGGTTCTGCAAGAACAGAGCCGACCCCATAAGGGTATCAGGAAGCAGGGTGAGATAGTGACACCATTTGTAAAACCGGCAAATCCCACCCAGGAAACATTGCAAAAATTGGCCTCTAATGCTGGAACGTGGGTAAAGCCAAACAAACACGACACGTTTTAAAAGAACGTTACTAAAACAGCCTGGGATATGCCCATGACAAAGGATAGGCCGAACCTCACCAGAAAAAAAGAGAGGGAGACCACGGCAGAGCTGAGGGATAAACATGAGATGGTGATAAAACCAGCAGACGAGGGGAGCAGTAGGGTTACAAATTAATGTCAATATGGGGCCTGCTCCCACTGGGTAATAGACAAAAACATAGAACAGGGTGACAGGAGAGACTGGATAGCACAGAGGATAACCCGTGAGCGAAATAATGGGGTGTATGCAGTTCAATGTAAGGAGTGTACCTTACGGTACATAGGGGAAACAGGTAAAACAGCCTCAGCGGTGATCGACGTGTCAAAGAGGAGTCACAAAGACGGGCAAAATAAAGTGGTTGATTATAGACAATAGACAATAGACAATAGGTGCAGGAGTCGGCCATTCAGCCCTTCGAGCCAGCACCGCCATTCAATGCGATCATGGCTGATCACTCTCAATCAGTACCCCGTTCCTGCCTTCTCCCCATACCCCCTCACTCCGTTATCCTTAAGAGCTCTATCCAGCTCTCTCTTGAAAGCATCCAACGAACTGGCCTCCACTGCCTTCTGAGGCAGAGAATTCCACACCTTCACCACTCTCTGACTGAAAAGGTTCTTCCTCATCTCCGTTCTAAATGGCCTACCCCTTATTCTTAAACGGTGGCCCCTTGTTCTGGACTCCCCCAACATTGGGAACATGTTTCCTGCCTCTAATGTGTCCAATCCCCTAATTATCGTATATGTTTCAATAAGATCCCCCCTCATTCTTCTAAATACCAGTGTATACAAGCCCAATCGCTCCAGCCTTTCAACATACGACCGTCCCGCCATTCCGGGAATTAACCTAGTGAACCTACGCTGCACGCCCTCCATAGCAAGAATATCCTTCCTCAAATTTGGAGACCAAAACTGCACACAGTACTCCAGGTGCGGTCTCACCAGGGCCCGCTACAACTGTAGAAGGACCTCTTTGCTCCTATACTCAACTCCTCTGGTTACGAAGGCCAACATTCCATTGGCTTTCTTCACTGCCTGCTGTACCTGCATGCTTCCTTTCATTGACTGATGCACTAGGACATCCAGATCTCGTTGAACTCCCCCTCCTCCTAACTTGACACCATTCAGACAATAATCTGCCTTTCTACTCTTACTTCCAAAGTGAATAACCTCGCACTTATCTACATTAAACTGCATCTGCCATGTATCCGCCCACTCACACAACCTGTCCAAGTCATCCTGCAGCCTTATTGCATCTTCCTCACAATTCACACTACCCTCCAGCTTAGTATCATCTGCAAATTTGCTAATGGTACTTTTAATCCCTCCGTCTAAGTCATTAATGCATATCGTAAATAGCTGGGGTCCCAGCACCGAACCTTGCGGTACCCCACTGGTCACTGCCTGCCATTCCGAGAGGGACCCATTTATACCCACTCTTTGCTTTCCGTCTGTCAACCAATTTTCTATCCATGTCAGTACCCTACCCCCAATACCACGTGCCCTAATTTTGCCCACTAATCTCCTATGTGGGAGCTTGTCGAAGGCTTTCTGAAAGTCGAGGTACACCACGTCCACTGACTCTCCCCTGTCAATTTTCCTAGTTACATCCTCAAAACATTCCAGTAGATTTGTCAAGCATGATTTCCCCTTCGTAAATCCATGCTGACTCGCAATGATCCTGTTACTGCTATCCAAATGCTCAGCAATTTCGTCTTTTCTAATTGACTCCAGCATCTTCCCCACCACTGATGTCAGACTAACTGGTCTATAATTACCCGTTTTCTCTCTCCCTCCCTTCTTAAAAAGTGGGATAACATTTGCTATCCTCCAATCCACAGGAACTGATCCTGAATCTATATAGAACATTGAAAAATGATCTCCAATGCTTCCACTATTTCTAGAGCCACCTCCTTAGGTACCCTGGGATGCAGACCATCAGGCCCTGGGGATTTATCAGCCTTCAGTCCCCTCAGTCTACCCAAAACCATTTCCTGCCTAATGTGGATTTCCTTCAGTTCCTCCATCACCCTAGGTTCTCCGGCCCCTAGAACATTTGGGAGATTGTGTGTATCTTCCTCAGTGAAGACAGACCCAAAGTAACGGTTTAACTCGTCTGCCATTTCTTTGTTCCCCATAATAAATTCCCCCGTTTCTGTCTTCAAGGGACCCACATTTGCCTTGACTATTTTTTTCCTCTTCACGTACCTAAAAAAACTTTTGCTATCCTCCTTTATATTATTGGCTAGTTTACCCTCGCACCTCATCTTTTCTCCCCGCATTGCCTCTTTAGTTAACTTTTGTTGCTCTTTAAAAGAGTCCCAATCCTCTGTCTTCCCACTCTTCTTTGCTATGTTATACCTCCTCTCCTTAATTTTTATGCTGTCCCTGACTTCCCTTGTCAGCCACAGGTGTCTCTTACTCCCCTTAGAGTCTTTCCACCTCTTTGGAATAAATTGATCCTGCAACCTCTGCATTATTCCCTGGAATACCTGCCATTGCTGTTCTACCGTCTTCCCTGCTAGGGCCTCCTTCCAGTCAATTTTGGCCAGCTCCCGCCTCATGCCTCTGTAATCCCCTTTGCTATACTGTAATACAGACACTTCCGATTTTCCCTTCTACCTTTCCATTTGCAGAGTAAAACTTATCGTGTTGTGATCACTGCCTCCTAACGGCTCTTTTACCTCTAGTCCCCTTATCAGATCAGGATCATTAAAAACACTCACTCTATTGGCCGTGATTTAACCTAGCACACAGTGTTGCAAAGCCCACGCAAAGTCCAGTGGGCCAAGCAAACAAATAAGATAGATCTGGCTCGGCGTTCCACATCTCCACATCGTCACCCAGCACGCCGACGCCCATTAACAATTCCCCCGCAAATTGTGCACCTCGAGCGGCAGTACTTTAAACGGCGCCGTCTTCGGCGTGGACGGCATGAACCAAGTCGGCAAGCATCGTCACCTAGCACACAGACGTGCACTAACAATTCCTCCCCCCGCAAATTGCGCGCCGCGAACGGCGGTACTTTCAAGTATGCCGCCTTCGGCGGGGACATCGTGAACCAAATCGGCAGGCAGGCGTCGTCAGCCGGTCGACCGACCCCCAGCTGCATTTCCCCAACGGACATTGTGCACTTCGTACAGAACAGTGCTTTTAAAATATTCCGCCTGCCGCGTGGACATCATGAACCAAATGAGCAGGCAGGCATCATATCATATCATATCATACACATACAGCCGGAAACAGGCCTTTTCGGCCCTCCAAGTCCGTGCCGCCCAGCGATCCCCGTACATTAACATTATCCTATACCCACTAGGGACAGTCAGCCCCCAGCACAACGACGCCCCCGCTAACAATTCCCCACGCACATGGTGCGCTCGAGCTGCAGCACTTTAAAGTACGCCGCCTTCGGCGGGGACATCGTGAACCAAAGGAGCAGGCAGCCATGGTCACCGCCAGCACAACGACGGCGCCGCTAACAATTCCCCGCGCACCTTGTGCGCTCGAGCTGCAGTACTTTAAAGTACGCCGCCTTCGGCGGGGACATCGTGAACCAAAGGAGCAGGCAGCCATGGTCACCGCCAGCACAACCACGGCGCCGCTAACAATTCCACGCGCACCTTGTGCGCTCGAGCTGCAGTACTTTAAAGTACGCCGCCTTCGGCGGGGACATCGTGAACCAAAGGAGCAGGCAGCCATGGTCACCGCCAGCACAAGCACGGCGCCGCTAACAATTCCCCGCGCACCTTGTGCGCTCGAGCTGCAGTACTTTAAAGTACGCCGCCTTCGGCGGGGACATCGTGAACCAAAGGAGCAGGCAGCCATGGTCACCGCCAGCACAACCACGGCGCCGCTAACAATTCCACGCGCACCTTGTG
>NW_027601286.1:75000-82500 GCF_053455715.1 Rhinoraja longicauda
CGCGGCTGACTTGGCGGTACGAGCGTTCGGAAGTCCCGCCGGAATTGCGACGCTTCGAACGGTCGAGGCGGCCAATCTCGACCTCAGCGGCGGCACTGGCGCGATACACGTTTCTGCCGCCAGGGGGGGGGTGGGGGGTGGGGGGGGGCAAGCCAGCCGGCCGGGGGCGCCCGGCGCCGATCCGGCGCTTACTCGACACGCTCGAGCATCCGAACCCGTCTTATCTACGGGACCGCCGTTGCCACTTGAACACCTTTCGCCGAGAGTATCCGGGCACCCCACCTACCCGCCGGAATCACGAACCACGAGGTAGAAGTCAGGAACCAACAGGAGAAGTCGTGAACTAAATGGCGAATTCATGAACCAAACGGAGAGAAGTCATGAACCGAGCGGTTTAGGGTCAGGGTGAGGGTTGTTAGGGTGAGGCCGTTAGGGTGAGGCCGTTGCTTCGAGCGGGAAGATGGGCAGCCCCGCCCCCCCCCCCCCCCCCCCCCCGTTGGGTGGAAGGAAACCTCTGCTGCGGGCCCGGCAACCATCCCGAACGGACCCGCTGGGTCCAAATGTCTGCCGAGGGCGGTCCTGCTGCGGTCGCGGGTTCGTTGGAAACCTCTCCTGCTGCTGGCATGGCCACCCTCCCCCCCCCCCGCCCGACTGACGACCCTGCGGGCCCGGCGACCCGGTGTCCCGTTGCCGCGCGGGGAGTGATCCTCGGGGCCGTGCCGGGCGGGCCCAGCGACACGAAGAGAGTGGGGGGGGGGTCGGAGGGAGTGGCACTGGGGAGAGAGGGGTGGGGGAGAGAGTGCCCCCCCCCCCCCATTAGGGGCGAGTTTATGCAGTCATCAGAGTTTATACCTAACCTCATGATGCTTTATTAGCCGGATAGGCTGTCTGACCTCGCCCCCAGTCCCTACTCCTTCCACTGGATTCTTCTTATACCCTCTTTTTCTTCGTGCCCCCCCCCCCCCCCCCCCCCCCCCACGCAGGGAGGGTTCCAAGAGGGAGGAGGGAGGGAGGGAGTCCCGGGGCCGTGAGAGAGAGAGAGCCTCATTAGCTGCTAGGTTCACCTCATTAGCTGCTAGCTAACGCGTCAGACCTTTTACATTCTTTAGAGGATTGAAACCTCAGGGCCTTTAACCCCCGTTCACCGTTTACACTCAACGATCCTTCCGAACAAAACCCTTACACATCTGTCCGTCCAACTGACCCCCGAGATACCTAACACGCAGATTAACACGTCAGCGGTGATCGGCGTGTCATAGAGGAGTCACAAAGACGGGCAAAATAGAGTGGTTGAATAAAAAATACTCACTCAATTGGCCGTGATTTAACGTAGCACACAATGATGCAAAGCCCATGCAAAGTCCAGTGGCCCAAGCAAACAAATAAGATAGATCTGGCTCGGCGTTCCTCATCTCCACATCGTCACCCAGCACGCCGACGCCCAATAACAATTCCCCCGCAAATTGTGCACCTCGAGCGGCAGTACTTTAAACGGCGCCGTCTTCGGCGTGGACGGCATGAACCAAGTCGGCAAGCATCGTCACCCAGCACACAGACGTCCACTAACAATTCCTCCCCCCTGCAAATTGCGCGCCGCGAACGGCAGTACTTTCAAGTATGCCGCCTTCGGCGGGGACATCGTGAACCAAATCGGCAGGCAGGCGTCGTCAGCCGGTCGACCGACCCCCAGTTGCATTGCCCCAACGGCCATTGTGCACTTCGAACAGAACAGTGCTTTTAAAATATTCCGCCTGCCGCGTGTACATCATGAAACAAATGGAAAGGACGAACCGGGCGTGCAACCGATGCACGGAGAGTGACAGGTCGTCAAGCAAGTCCGTGGCAATCCGTCGGCCGACTCGGCCGCGGCCAGCAGAGGCGTTTTGGCCCGGGCGCGCCGAACTTTGCGCGCCCTCGGTATGCGTAACACTAGCACATGCCTTCAAAACTCACTACAAAATAACCCCAAAGTATGCCGCCTTCCCCGTGGGCCTTGTTACCAATATCTTGCCCTGCTTCCTGATGCCCTTATGGGGTCGGCTCTGTTCTTGCAGAACCCTCAGGTGGTGCAGAGTCTGGGCCATTTTATCAATATCTTGCCCTGATTCCTGATGCCCTTATGGGGTCGGCTCTGTTCTTGCAGAACCCTGAGGTGGTGCAGAGTCTGCGCCTTGTTATCAATATCTTGCCCTGCTTCCTGAAACCCTTATGGGGTTGGTTCTGTTACAAAACCCTCAGGTGGTGCAGAGTCTGGGCCACTTTATAAATAACTCTGCCTGCATTAGGGTCAGGGTTAGGGTTAGGGTTAGGGTTAGGGTTAGGGTTAGGGTTAGGGTTAGGGTTAGGGTTAGGGTTAGGGTTAGGGTTAGGGTTAGGGTTAGGGTTAGGGTTAGGGTTAGGGTTAGGGTTAGGGGTAGGGGTAGGGGTAGGGGTAGCGGTAGGGGTAGGGGTAGGGGTAGGGGTAGTTTGAACTACTGCCGCTCCAGGCGCGCACTGTGCGTGGGTAATTTTCAGTGGGCGTCGGTGTGCTGGGTGACGATGCCGCCCAGACTCTGCACCACCTGAGGGATCTGCAAGAACAGAGCCGAACCCGCAAGGGTATCGGGAAGCAGGGCAAGATATTGATAACAAGGCCCAGACTCTGCACCACCCGAGGGTTCTGCAAGAACAGAGCCGACCCCATAAGGGTATCAGGAAGCAGGGTGAGATAGTGACACCATTTGTAAAACCGGCAAATCCCACCCAGGAAACATTGCAAAAATTGGCCTCTAATGCTGGAACGTGGGTAAAGCCAAACAAACACGACACGTTTTAAAAGAACGTTACTAAAACAGCCTGGGATATGCCCATGACAAAGGATAGGCCGAACCTCACCAGAAAAAAAGAGAGGGAGACCACGGCAGAGCTGAGGGATAAACATGAGATGGTGATAAAACCAGCAGACGAGGGGAGCAGTAGGGTTACAAATTAATGTCAATATGGGGCCTGCTCCCACTGGGTAATAGACAAAAACATAGAACAGGGTGACAGGAGAGACTGGATAGCACAGAGGATAACCCGTGAGCGAAATAATGGGGTGTATGCAGTTCAATGTAAGGAGTGTACCTTACGGTACATAGGGGAAACAGGTAAAACAGCCTCAGCGGTGATCGACGTGTCAAAGAGGAGTCACAAAGACGGGCAAAATAAAGTGGTTGATTATAGACAATAGACAATAGACAATAGGTGCAGGAGTCGGCCATTCAGCCCTTCGAGCCAGCACCGCCATTCAATGCGATCATGGCTGATCACTCTCAATCAGTACCCCGTTCCTGCCTTCTCCCCATACCCCCTCACTCCGTTATCCTTAAGAGCTCTATCCAGCTCTCTCTTGAAAGCATCCAACGAACTGGCCTCCACTGCCTTCTGAGGCAGAGAATTCCACACCTTCACCACTCTCTGACTGAAAAGGTTCTTCCTCATCTCCGTTCTAAATGGCCTACCCCTTATTCTTAAACGGTGGCCCCTTGTTCTGGACTCCCCCAACATTGGGAACATGTTTCCTGCCTCTAATGTGTCCAATCCCCTAATTATCGTATATGTTTCAATAAGATCCCCCCTCATTCTTCTAAATACCAGTGTATACAAGCCCAATCGCTCCAGCCTTTCAACATACGACCGTCCCGCCATTCCGGGAATTAACCTAGTGAACCTACGCTGCACGCCCTCCATAGCAAGAATATCCTTCCTCAAATTTGGAGACCAAAACTGCACACAGTACTCCAGGTGCGGTCTCACCAGGGCCCGCTACAACTGTAGAAGGACCTCTTTGCTCCTATACTCAACTCCTCTGGTTACGAAGGCCAACATTCCATTGGCTTTCTTCACTGCCTGCTGTACCTGCATGCTTCCTTTCATTGACTGATGCACTAGGACATCCAGATCTCGTTGAACTCCCCCTCCTCCTAACTTGACACCATTCAGACAATAATCTGCCTTTCTACTCTTACTTCCAAAGTGAATAACCTCGCACTTATCTACATTAAACTGCATCTGCCATGTATCCGCCCACTCACACAACCTGTCCAAGTCATCCTGCAGCCTTATTGCATCTTCCTCACAATTCACACTACCCTCCAGCTTAGTATCATCTGCAAATTTGCTAATGGTACTTTTAATCCCTCCGTCTAAGTCATTAATGCATATCGTAAATAGCTGGGGTCCCAGCACCGAACCTTGCGGTACCCCACTGGTCACTGCCTGCCATTCCGAGAGGGACCCATTTATACCCACTCTTTGCTTTCCGTCTGTCAACCAATTTTCTATCCATGTCAGTACCCTACCCCCAATACCACGTGCCCTAATTTTGCCCACTAATCTCCTATGTGGGAGCTTGTCGAAGGCTTTCTGAAAGTCGAGGTACACCACGTCCACTGACTCTCCCCTGTCAATTTTCCTAGTTACATCCTCAAAACATTCCAGTAGATTTGTCAAGCATGATTTCCCCTTCGTAAATCCATGCTGACTCGCAATGATCCTGTTACTGCTATCCAAATGCTCAGCAATTTCGTCTTTTCTAATTGACTCCAGCATCTTCCCCACCACTGATGTCAGACTAACTGGTCTATAATTACCCGTTTTCTCTCTCCCTCCCTTCTTAAAAAGTGGGATAACATTTGCTATCCTCCAATCCACAGGAACTGATCCTGAATCTATATAGAACATTGAAAAATGATCTCCAATGCTTCCACTATTTCTAGAGCCACCTCCTTAGGTACCCTGGGATGCAGACCATCAGGCCCTGGGGATTTATCAGCCTTCAGTCCCATCAGTCTACCCAAAACCATTTCCTGCCTAATGTGGATTTCCTTCAGTTCCTCCATCACCCTAGGTTCTCCGGCCCCTAGAACATTTGGGAGATTGTGTGTATCTTCCTCAGTGAAGACAGACCCAAAGTAACGGTTTAACTCGTCTGCCATTTCTTTGTTCCCCATAATAAATTCCCCCGTTTCTGTCTTCAAGGGACCCACATTTGCCTTGACTATTTTTTTCCTCTTCACGTACCTAAAAAAACTTTTGCTATCCTCCTTTATATTATTGGCTAGTTTACCCTCGCACCTCATCTTTTCTCCCCGCATTGCCTCTTTAGTTAACTTTTGTTGCTCTTTAAAAGAGTCCCAATCCTCTGTCTTCCCACTCTTCTTTGCTATGTTATACCTCCTCTCCTTAATTTTTATGCTGTCCCTGACTTCCCTTGTCAGCCACAGGTGTCTCTTACTCCCCTTAGAGTCTTTCCACCTCTTTGGAATAAATTGATCCTGCAACCTCTGCATTATTCCCTGGAATACCTGCCATTGCTGTTCTACCGTCTTCCCTGCTAGGGCCTCCTTCCAGTCAATTTTGGCCAGCTCCCGCCTCATGCCTCTGTAATCCCCTTTGCTATACTGTAATACAGACACTTCCGATTTTCCCTTCTACCTTTCCA
Organism: Rhinoraja longicauda; assembly: GCF_053455715.1. Lineage (NCBI taxonomy): Eukaryota > Metazoa > Chordata > Chondrichthyes > Rajiformes > Arhynchobatidae > Rhinoraja > Rhinoraja longicauda. The sequence goes on from NW_027601286.1 coordinate 80,465, forward strand.
TTTGCAGAGTAAAACTTATCGTGTTGTGATCACTGCCTCCTAACGGCTCTTTTACCTCTAGTCCCCTTATCAGATCAGGATCATTAAAAACACTCACTCTATTGGCCGTGATTTAACCTAGCACACAGTGTTGCAAAGCCCACGCAAAGTCCAGTGGGCCAAGCAAACAAATAAGATAGATCTGGCTCGGCGTTCCACATCTCCACATCGTCACCCAGCACGCCGACGCCCATTAACAATTCCCCCGCAAATTGTGCACCTCGAGCGGCAGTACTTTAAACGGCGCCGTCTTCGGCGTGGACGGCATGAACCAAGTCGGCAAGCATCGTCACCTAGCACACAGACGTGCACTAACAATTCCTCCCCCCGCAAATTGCGCGCCGCGAACGGCGGTACTTTCAAGTATGCCGCCTTCGGCGGGGACATCGTGAACCAAATCGGCAGGCAGGCGTCGTCAGCCGGTCGACCGACCCCCAGCTGCATTTCCCCAACGGACATTGTGCACTTCGTACAGAACAGTGCTTTTAAAATATTCCGCCTGCCGCGTGGACATCATGAACCAAATGAGCAGGCAGGCATCATATCATATCATATCATACACATACAGCCGGAAACAGGCCTTTTCGGCCCTCCAAGTCCGTGCCGCCCAGCGATCCCCGTACATTAACATTATCCTATACCCACTAGGGACAGTCAGCCCCCAGCACAACGACGCCCCCGCTAACAATTCCCCACGCACATGGTGCGCTCGAGCTGCAGCACTTTAAAGTACGCCGCCTTCGGTGGGGACATCGTGAACCAAAGGAGCAGGCAGCCATGGTCACCGCCAGCACAACGACGGCGCCGCTAACAATTCCCCGCGCACCTTGTGCGCTCGAGCTGCAGTACTTTAAAGTACGCCGCCTTCGGCGGGGACATCGTGAACCAAAGGAGCAGGCAGCCATGGTCACCGCCAGCACAACCACGGCGCCGCTAACAATTCCACGCGCACCTTGTGCGCTCGAGCTGCAGTACTTTAAAGTACGCCGCCTTCGGCGGGGACATCGTGAACCAAAGGAGCAGGCAGCCATGGTCACCGCCAGCACAAGCACGGCGCCGCTAACAATTCCCCGCGCACCTTGTGCGCTCGAGCTGCAGTACTTTAAAGTACGCCGCCTTCGGCGGGGACATCGTGAACCAAAGGAGCAGGCAGCCATGGTCACCGCCAGCACAACCACGGCGCCGCTAACAATTCCACGCGCACCTTGTGCGCTCGAGCTGCAGTACTTTAAAGTACGCCGCCTTCGGCGGGGACATCGTGAACCAAAGGAGCAGGCAGCCATGGTCACCGCCAGCACAAGCACGGCGCCGCTAACAATTCCCCGCGCACCTTGTGCGCTCGAGCTGCAGTACTTTAAAGTACGCCGCCTTCGGCGGGGACATCGTGAACCAAAGGAGCAGGCAGCCATGGTCACCGCCAGCACAACCACGGCGCCGCTAACAATTCCCCGCGCACCTTGTGCGCTCGAGCTGCAGTACTTTAAAGTACGCCGCCTTCGGCGGGGACATCGTGAACCAAAGGAGCAGGCAGCCATGGTCACCGCCAGCACAAGCACGGCGCCGCTAACAATTCCCCGCGCACCTTGTGCGCTCGAGCTGCAGTACTTTAAAGTACGCCGCCTTCGGCGGGGACATCGTGAACCAAAGGAGCAGGCAGCCATGGTCACCGCCAGCACAACCACGGCGCCGCTAACAATTCCACGCGCACCTTGTGCGCTCGAGCTGCAGTACTTTAAAGTACGCCGCCTTCGGCGGGGACATCGTGAACCAAAGGAGCAGGCAGCCATGGTCACCGCCAGCACAAGCACGGCGCCGCTAACAATTCCCCGCGCACCTTGTGCGCTCGAGCTGCAGTACTTTAAAGTACGCCGCCTTCGGCGGGGACATCGTGAACCAAAGGAGCAGGCAGCCATGGTCACCGCCAGCACAACCACGGCGCCGCTAACAATTCCCCGCGCACCTTGTGCGCTCGAGCTGCAGTACTTTAAAGTACGCCG
>NW_027601286.1:95000-100000 GCF_053455715.1 Rhinoraja longicauda
TAGCTGCTAGCTAACGCGTCAGACCTTTTACATTCTTTAGAGGATTGAAACCTCAGGGCCTTTAACCCCCGTTCACCGTTTACACTCAACGATCCTTCCGAACAAAACCCTTACACATCTGTCCGTCCAACTGACCCCCGAGATACCTAACACGCAGATTAACACGTCAGCGGTGATCGGCGTGTCATAGAGGAGTCACAAAGACGGGCAAAATAGAGTGGTTGAATAAAAAATACTCACTCAATTGGCCGTGATTTAACGTAGCACACAATGATGCAAAGCCCATGCAAAGTCCAGTGGCCCAAGCAAACAAATAAGATAGATCTGGCTCGGCGTTCCTCATCTCCACATCGTCACCCAGCACGCCGACGCCCAATAACAATTCCCCCGCAAATTGTGCACCTCGAGCGGCAGTACTTTAAACGGCGCCGTCTTCGGCGTGGACGGCATGAACCAAGTCGGCAAGCATCGTCACCCAGCACACAGACGTCCACTAACAATTCCTCCCCCCTGCAAATTGCGCGCCGCGAACGGCAGTACTTTCAAGTATGCCGCCTTCGGCGGGGACATCGTGAACCAAATCGGCAGGCAGGCGTCGTCAGCCGGTCGACCGACCCCCAGTTGCATTGCCCCAACGGCCATTGTGCACTTCGAACAGAACAGTGCTTTTAAAATATTCCGCCTGCCGCGTGTACATCATGAAACAAATGGAAAGGACGAACCGGGCGTGCAACCGATGCACGGAGAGTGACAGGTCGTCAAGCAAGTCCGTGGCAATCCGTCGGCCGACTCGGCCGCGGCCAGCAGAGGCGTTTTGGCCCGGGCGCGCCGAACTTTGCGCGCCCTCGGTATGCGTAACACTAGCACATGCCTTCAAAACTCACTACAAAATAACCCCAAAGTATGCCGCCTTCCCCGTGGGCCTTGTTACCAATATCTTGCCCTGCTTCCTGATGCCCTTATGGGGTCGGCTCTGTTCTTGCAGAACCCTCAGGTGGTGCAGAGTCTGGGCCATTTTATCAATATCTTGCCCTGATTCCTGATGCCCTTATGGGGTCGGCTCTGTTCTTGCAGAACCCTGAGGTGGTGCAGAGTCTGCGCCTTGTTATCAATATCTTGCCCTGCTTCCTGAAACCCTTATGGGGTTGGTTCTGTTACAAAACCCTCAGGTGGTGCAGAGTCTGGGCCACTTTATAAATAACTCTGCCTGCATTAGGGTCAGGGTTAGGGTTAGGGTTAGGGTTAGGGTTAGGGTTAGGGTTAGGGTTAGGGTTAGGGTTAGGGTTAGGGTTAGGGTTAGGGTTAGGGTTAGGGTTAGGGTTAGGGTTAGGGTTAGGGTTAGGGGTAGGGGTAGGGGTAGGGGTAGCGGTAGGGGTAGGGGTAGGGGTAGGGGTAGTTTGAACTACTGCCGCTCCAGGCGCGCACTGTGCGTGGGTAATTTTCAGTGGGCGTCGGTGTGCTGGGTGACGATGCCGCCCAGACTCTGCACCACCTGAGGGATCTGCAAGAACAGAGCCGAACCCGCAAGGGTATCGGGAAGCAGGGCAAGATATTGATAACAAGGCCCAGACTCTGCACCACCCGAGGGTTCTGCAAGAACAGAGCCGACCCCATAAGGGTATCAGGAAGCAGGGTGAGATAGTGACACCATTTGTAAAACCGGCAAATCCCACCCAGGAAACATTGCAAAAATTGGCCTCTAATGCTGGAACGTGGGTAAAGCCAAACAAACACGACACGTTTTAAAAGAACGTTACTAAAACAGCCTGGGATATGCCCATGACAAAGGATAGGCCGAACCTCACCAGAAAAAAAGAGAGGGAGACCACGGCAGAGCTGAGGGATAAACATGAGATGGTGATAAAACCAGCAGACGAGGGGAGCAGTAGGGTTACAAATTAATGTCAATATGGGGCCTGCTCCCACTGGGTAATAGACAAAAACATAGAACAGGGTGACAGGAGAGACTGGATAGCACAGAGGATAACCCGTGAGCGAAATAATGGGGTGTATGCAGTTCAATGTAAGGAGTGTACCTTACGGTACATAGGGGAAACAGGTAAAACAGCCTCAGCGGTGATCGACGTGTCAAAGAGGAGTCACAAAGACGGGCAAAATAAAGTGGTTGATTATAGACAATAGACAATAGACAATAGGTGCAGGAGTCGGCCATTCAGCCCTTCGAGCCAGCACCGCCATTCAATGCGATCATGGCTGATCACTCTCAATCAGTACCCCGTTCCTGCCTTCTCCCCATACCCCCTCACTCCGTTATCCTTAAGAGCTCTATCCAGCTCTCTCTTGAAAGCATCCAACGAACTGGCCTCCACTGCCTTCTGAGGCAGAGAATTCCACACCTTCACCACTCTCTGACTGAAAAGGTTCTTCCTCATCTCCGTTCTAAATGGCCTACCCCTTATTCTTAAACGGTGGCCCCTTGTTCTGGACTCCCCCAACATTGGGAACATGTTTCCTGCCTCTAATGTGTCCAATCCCCTAATTATCGTATATGTTTCAATAAGATCCCCCCTCATTCTTCTAAATACCAGTGTATACAAGCCCAATCGCTCCAGCCTTTCAACATACGACCGTCCCGCCATTCCGGGAATTAACCTAGTGAACCTACGCTGCACGCCCTCCATAGCAAGAATATCCTTCCTCAAATTTGGAGACCAAAACTGCACACAGTACTCCAGGTGCGGTCTCACCAGGGCCCGCTACAACTGTAGAAGGACCTCTTTGCTCCTATACTCAACTCCTCTGGTTACGAAGGCCAACATTCCATTGGCTTTCTTCACTGCCTGCTGTACCTGCATGCTTCCTTTCATTGACTGATGCACTAGGACATCCAGATCTCGTTGAACTCCCCCTCCTCCTAACTTGACACCATTCAGACAATAATCTGCCTTTCTACTCTTACTTCCAAAGTGAATAACCTCGCACTTATCTACATTAAACTGCATCTGCCATGTATCCGCCCACTCACACAACCTGTCCAAGTCATCCTGCAGCCTTATTGCATCTTCCTCACAATTCACACTACCCTCCAGCTTAGTATCATCTGCAAATTTGCTAATGGTACTTTTAATCCCTCCGTCTAAGTCATTAATGCATATCGTAAATAGCTGGGGTCCCAGCACCGAACCTTGCGGTACCCCACTGGTCACTGCCTGCCATTCCGAGAGGGACCCATTTATACCCACTCTTTGCTTTCCGTCTGTCAACCAATTTTCTATCCATGTCAGTACCCTACCCCCAATACCACGTGCCCTAATTTTGCCCACTAATCTCCTATGTGGGAGCTTGTCGAAGGCTTTCTGAAAGTCGAGGTACACCACGTCCACTGACTCTCCCCTGTCAATTTTCCTAGTTACATCCTCAAAACATTCCAGTAGATTTGTCAAGCATGATTTCCCCTTCGTAAATCCATGCTGACTCGCAATGATCCTGTTACTGCTATCCAAATGCTCAGCAATTTCGTCTTTTCTAATTGACTCCAGCATCTTCCCCACCACTGATGTCAGACTAACTGGTCTATAATTACCCGTTTTCTCTCTCCCTCCCTTCTTAAAAAGTGGGATAACATTTGCTATCCTCCAATCCACAGGAACTGATCCTGAATCTATATAGAACATTGAAAAATGATCTCCAATGCTTCCACTATTTCTAGAGCCACCTCCTTAGGTACCCTGGGATGCAGACCATCAGGCCCTGGGGATTTATCAGCCTTCAGTCCCATCAGTCTACCCAAAACCATTTCCTGCCTAATGTGGATTTCCTTCAGTTCCTCCATCACCCTAGGTTCTCCGGCCCCTAGAACATTTGGGAGATTGTGTGTATCTTCCTCAGTGAAGACAGACCCAAAGTAACGGTTTAACTCGTCTGCCATTTCTTTGTTCCCCATAATAAATTCCCCCGTTTCTGTCTTCAAGGGACCCACATTTGCCTTGACTATTTTTTTCCTCTTCACGTACCTAAAAAAACTTTTGCTATCCTCCTTTATATTATTGGCTAGTTTACCCTCGCACCTCATCTTTTCTCCCCGCATTGCCTCTTTAGTTAACTTTTGTTGCTCTTTAAAAGAGTCCCAATCCTCTGTCTTCCCACTCTTCTTTGCTATGTTATACCTCCTCTCCTTAATTTTTATGCTGTCCCTGACTTCCCTTGTCAGCCACAGGTGTCTCTTACTCCCCTTAGAGTCTTTCCACCTCTTTGGAATAAATTGATCCTGCAACCTCTGCATTATTCCCTGGAATACCTGCCATTGCTGTTCTACCGTCTTCCCTGCTAGGGCCTCCTTCCAGTCAATTTTGGCCAGCTCCCGCCTCATGCCTCTGTAATCCCCTTTGCTATACTGTAATACAGACACTTCCGATTTTCCCTTCTACCTTTCCATTTGCAGAGTAAAACTTATCGTGTTGTGATCACTGCCTCCTAACGGCTCTTTTACCTCTAGTCCCCTTATCAGATCAGGATCATTAAAAACACTCACTCTATTGGCCGTGATTTAACCTAGCACACAGTGTTGCAAAGCCCACGCAAAGTCCAGTGGGCCAAGCAAACAAATAAGATAGATCTGGCTCGGCGTTCCACATCTCCACATCGTCACCCAGCACGCCGACGCCCATTAACAATTCCCCCGCAAATTGTGCACCTCGAGCGGCAGTACTTTAAACGGCGCCGTCTTCGGCGTGGACGGCATGAACCAAGTCGGCAAGCATCGTCACCTAGCACACAGACGTGCACTAACAATTCCTCCCCCCGCAAATTGCGCGCCGCGAACGGCGGTACTTTCAAGTATGCCGCCTTCGGCGGGGACATCGTGAACCAAATCGGCAGGCAGGCGTCGTCAGCCGGTCGACCGACCCCCAGCTGCATTTCCCCAACGGACATTGTGCACTTCGTACAGAACAGTGCTTTTAAAATATTCCGCCTGCCGCGTGGACATCATGAACCAAATGAGCAGGCAGGCATCATATCATATCATATCATACACATAC
>NW_027601286.1:112500-120000 GCF_053455715.1 Rhinoraja longicauda
GCGCAAAACAAACCGTTTTGAGGTCGGCGGGAGTCGGCCCGGTCGTCCGTCCGGTCGTGTCGCACTGACGCCCGCCGCGGGGCCGCAAACTGCGGGGTCATAGAGACTTCCGGTGGTAAGTCGTTAACCGTGATCGGGACCGCCCGGACAAGAAATGCCATTTTCTGGCCGGCGGGAGACGGGCCGATAGGCCTGGCGGGAAAGGCGCGCCGCGGCCCCGCTGAAGGCCGCACATCGGACCTCCTCGACTTCCGCCGTCAAATCGTTAACCTGCGGCGGGCAAAAAAGAAGCGACGCCAGCTTTCGGACTTAGTGCAATTCTCGAATGTCGCGGCTGACTTGGCGGTACGAGCGTTCGGAAGTCCCGCCGGAATTGCGACGCTTCGAACGGTCGAGGCGGCCAATCTCGACCTCAGCGGCGGCACTGGCGCGATACACGTTTCTGCCGCCAGGGGGGGGGGGGGGGGGTGGGGGGGGGGCAAGCCAGCCGGCCGGGGGCGCCCGGCGCCGATCCGGCGCTTACTCGACACGCTCGAGCATCCGAACCCGTCTTATCTACGGGACCGCCGTTGCCACTTGAACACCTTTCGCCGAGAGTATCCGGGCACCCCACCTACCCGCCGGAATCACGAACCACGAGGTAGAAGTCAGGAACCAACAGGAGAAGTCGTGAACTAAATGGCGAATTCATGAACCAAACGGAGAGAAGTCATGAACCGAGCGGTTTAGGGTCAGGGTGAGGGTTGTTAGGGTGAGGCCGTTAGGGTGAGGCCGTTGCTTCGAGCGGGAAGATGGGCAGCCCCGCCCCCCCCCCCCCCCCCCCCCCGTTGGGTGGAAGGAAACCTCTGCTGCGGGCCCGGCAACCATCCCGAACGGACCCGCTGGGTCCAAATGTCTGCCGAGGGCGGTCCTGCTGCGGTCGCGGGTTCGTTGGAAACCTCTCCTGCTGCTGGCATGGCCACCCTCCCCCCCCCCCGCCCGACTGACGACCCTGCGGGCCCGGCGACCCGGTGTCCCGTTGCCGCGCGGGGAGTGATCCTCGGGGCCGTGCCGGGCGGGCCCAGCGACACGAAGAGAGTGGGGGGGGGGTCGGAGGGAGTGGCACTGGGGAGAGAGGGGTGGGGGAGAGAGTGCCCCCCCCCCCCCATTAGGGGCGAGTTTATGCAGTCATCAGAGTTTATACCTAACCTCATGATGCTTTATTAGCCGGATAGGCTGTCTGACCTCGCCCCCAGTCCCTACTCCTTCCACTGGATTCTTCTTATACCCTCTTTTTCTTCGTGCCCCCCCCCCCCCCCCCCCCCACGCAGGGAGGGTTCCAAGAGGGAGGAGGGAGGGAGGGAGTCCCGGGGCCGTGAGAGAGAGAGAGCCTCATTAGCTGCTAGGTTCACCTCATTAGCTGCTAGCTAACGCGTCAGACCTTTTACATTCTTTAGAGGATTGAAACCTCAGGGCCTTTAACCCCCGTTCACCGTTTACACTCAACGATCCTTCCGAACAAAACCCTTACACATCTGTCCGTCCAACTGACCCCCGAGATACCTAACACGCAGATTAACACGTCAGCGGTGATCGGCGTGTCATAGAGGAGTCACAAAGACGGGCAAAATAGAGTGGTTGAATAAAAAATACTCACTCAATTGGCCGTGATTTAACGTAGCACACAATGATGCAAAGCCCATGCAAAGTCCAGTGGCCCAAGCAAACAAATAAGATAGATCTGGCTCGGCGTTCCTCATCTCCACATCGTCACCCAGCACGCCGACGCCCAATAACAATTCCCCCGCAAATTGTGCACCTCGAGCGGCAGTACTTTAAACGGCGCCGTCTTCGGCGTGGACGGCATGAACCAAGTCGGCAAGCATCGTCACCCAGCACACAGACGTCCACTAACAATTCCTCCCCCCTGCAAATTGCGCGCCGCGAACGGCAGTACTTTCAAGTATGCCGCCTTCGGCGGGGACATCGTGAACCAAATCGGCAGGCAGGCGTCGTCAGCCGGTCGACCGACCCCCAGTTGCATTGCCCCAACGGCCATTGTGCACTTCGAACAGAACAGTGCTTTTAAAATATTCCGCCTGCCGCGTGTACATCATGAAACAAATGGAAAGGACGAACCGGGCGTGCAACCGATGCACGGAGAGTGACAGGTCGTCAAGCAAGTCCGTGGCAATCCGTCGGCCGACTCGGCCGCGGCCAGCAGAGGCGTTTTGGCCCGGGCGCGCCGAACTTTGCGCGCCCTCGGTATGCGTAACACTAGCACATGCCTTCAAAACTCACTACAAAATAACCCCAAAGTATGCCGCCTTCCCCGTGGGCCTTGTTACCAATATCTTGCCCTGCTTCCTGATGCCCTTATGGGGTCGGCTCTGTTCTTGCAGAACCCTCAGGTGGTGCAGAGTCTGGGCCATTTTATCAATATCTTGCCCTGATTCCTGATGCCCTTATGGGGTCGGCTCTGTTCTTGCAGAACCCTGAGGTGGTGCAGAGTCTGCGCCTTGTTATCAATATCTTGCCCTGCTTCCTGAAACCCTTATGGGGTTGGTTCTGTTACAAAACCCTCAGGTGGTGCAGAGTCTGGGCCACTTTATAAATAACTCTGCCTGCATTAGGGTCAGGGTTAGGGTTAGGGTTAGGGTTAGGGTTAGGGTTAGGGTTAGGGTTAGGGTTAGGGTTAGGGTTAGGGTTAGGGTTAGGGTTAGGGTTAGGGTTAGGGTTAGGGTTAGGGTTAGGGTTAGGGGTAGGGGTAGGGGTAGGGGTAGCGGTAGGGGTAGGGGTAGGGGTAGGGGTAGTTTGAACTACTGCCGCTCCAGGCGCGCACTGTGCGTGGGTAATTTTCAGTGGGCGTCGGTGTGCTGGGTGACGATGCCGCCCAGACTCTGCACCACCTGAGGGATCTGCAAGAACAGAGCCGAACCCGCAAGGGTATCGGGAAGCAGGGCAAGATATTGATAACAAGGCCCAGACTCTGCACCACCCGAGGGTTCTGCAAGAACAGAGCCGACCCCATAAGGGTATCAGGAAGCAGGGTGAGATAGTGACACCATTTGTAAAACCGGCAAATCCCACCCAGGAAACATTGCAAAAATTGGCCTCTAATGCTGGAACGTGGGTAAAGCCAAACAAACACGACACGTTTTAAAAGAACGTTACTAAAACAGCCTGGGATATGCCCATGACAAAGGATAGGCCGAACCTCACCAGAAAAAAAGAGAGGGAGACCACGGCAGAGCTGAGGGATAAACATGAGATGGTGATAAAACCAGCAGACGAGGGGAGCAGTAGGGTTACAAATTAATGTCAATATGGGGCCTGCTCCCACTGGGTAATAGACAAAAACATAGAACAGGGTGACAGGAGAGACTGGATAGCACAGAGGATAACCCGTGAGCGAAATAATGGGGTGTATGCAGTTCAATGTAAGGAGTGTACCTTACGGTACATAGGGGAAACAGGTAAAACAGCCTCAGCGGTGATCGACGTGTCAAAGAGGAGTCACAAAGACGGGCAAAATAAAGTGGTTGATTATAGACAATAGACAATAGACAATAGGTGCAGGAGTCGGCCATTCAGCCCTTCGAGCCAGCACCGCCATTCAATGCGATCATGGCTGATCACTCTCAATCAGTACCCCGTTCCTGCCTTCTCCCCATACCCCCTCACTCCGTTATCCTTAAGAGCTCTATCCAGCTCTCTCTTGAAAGCATCCAACGAACTGGCCTCCACTGCCTTCTGAGGCAGAGAATTCCACACCTTCACCACTCTCTGACTGAAAAGGTTCTTCCTCATCTCCGTTCTAAATGGCCTACCCCTTATTCTTAAACGGTGGCCCCTTGTTCTGGACTCCCCCAACATTGGGAACATGTTTCCTGCCTCTAATGTGTCCAATCCCCTAATTATCGTATATGTTTCAATAAGATCCCCCCTCATTCTTCTAAATACCAGTGTATACAAGCCCAATCGCTCCAGCCTTTCAACATACGACCGTCCCGCCATTCCGGGAATTAACCTAGTGAACCTACGCTGCACGCCCTCCATAGCAAGAATATCCTTCCTCAAATTTGGAGACCAAAACTGCACACAGTACTCCAGGTGCGGTCTCACCAGGGCCCGCTACAACTGTAGAAGGACCTCTTTGCTCCTATACTCAACTCCTCTGGTTACGAAGGCCAACATTCCATTGGCTTTCTTCACTGCCTGCTGTACCTGCATGCTTCCTTTCATTGACTGATGCACTAGGACATCCAGATCTCGTTGAACTCCCCCTCCTCCTAACTTGACACCATTCAGACAATAATCTGCCTTTCTACTCTTACTTCCAAAGTGAATAACCTCGCACTTATCTACATTAAACTGCATCTGCCATGTATCCGCCCACTCACACAACCTGTCCAAGTCATCCTGCAGCCTTATTGCATCTTCCTCACAATTCACACTACCCTCCAGCTTAGTATCATCTGCAAATTTGCTAATGGTACTTTTAATCCCTCCGTCTAAGTCATTAATGCATATCGTAAATAGCTGGGGTCCCAGCACCGAACCTTGCGGTACCCCACTGGTCACTGCCTGCCATTCCGAGAGGGACCCATTTATACCCACTCTTTGCTTTCCGTCTGTCAACCAATTTTCTATCCATGTCAGTACCCTACCCCCAATACCACGTGCCCTAATTTTGCCCACTAATCTCCTATGTGGGAGCTTGTCGAAGGCTTTCTGAAAGTCGAGGTACACCACGTCCACTGACTCTCCCCTGTCAATTTTCCTAGTTACATCCTCAAAACATTCCAGTAGATTTGTCAAGCATGATTTCCCCTTCGTAAATCCATGCTGACTCGCAATGATCCTGTTACTGCTATCCAAATGCTCAGCAATTTCGTCTTTTCTAATTGACTCCAGCATCTTCCCCACCACTGATGTCAGACTAACTGGTCTATAATTACCCGTTTTCTCTCTCCCTCCCTTCTTAAAAAGTGGGATAACATTTGCTATCCTCCAATCCACAGGAACTGATCCTGAATCTATATAGAACATTGAAAAATGATCTCCAATGCTTCCACTATTTCTAGAGCCACCTCCTTAGGTACCCTGGGATGCAGACCATCAGGCCCTGGGGATTTATCAGCCTTCAGTCCCATCAGTCTACCCAAAACCATTTCCTGCCTAATGTGGATTTCCTTCAGTTCCTCCATCACCCTAGGTTCTCCGGCCCCTAGAACATTTGGGAGATTGTGTGTATCTTCCTCAGTGAAGACAGACCCAAAGTAACGGTTTAACTCGTCTGCCATTTCTTTGTTCCCCATAATAAATTCCCCCGTTTCTGTCTTCAAGGGACCCACATTTGCCTTGACTATTTTTTTCCTCTTCACGTACCTAAAAAAACTTTTGCTATCCTCCTTTATATTATTGGCTAGTTTACCCTCGCACCTCATCTTTTCTCCCCGCATTGCCTCTTTAGTTAACTTTTGTTGCTCTTTAAAAGAGTCCCAATCCTCTGTCTTCCCACTCTTCTTTGCTATGTTATACCTCCTCTCCTTAATTTTTATGCTGTCCCTGACTTCCCTTGTCAGCCACAGGTGTCTCTTACTCCCCTTAGAGTCTTTCCACCTCTTTGGAATAAATTGATCCTGCAACCTCTGCATTATTCCCTGGAATACCTGCCATTGCTGTTCTACCGTCTTCCCTGCTAGGGCCTCCTTCCAGTCAATTTTGGCCAGCTCCCGCCTCATGCCTCTGTAATCCCCTTTGCTATACTGTAATACAGACACTTCCGATTTTCCCTTCTACCTTTCCATTTGCAGAGTAAAACTTATCGTGTTGTGATCACTGCCTCCTAACGGCTCTTTTACCTCTAGTCCCCTTATCAGATCAGGATCATTAAAAACACTCACTCTATTGGCCGTGATTTAACCTAGCACACAGTGTTGCAAAGCCCACGCAAAGTCCAGTGGGCCAAGCAAACAAATAAGATAGATCTGGCTCGGCGTTCCACATCTCCACATCGTCACCCAGCACGCCGACGCCCATTAACAATTCCCCCGCAAATTGTGCACCTCGAGCGGCAGTACTTTAAACGGCGCCGTCTTCGGCGTGGACGGCATGAACCAAGTCGGCAAGCATCGTCACCTAGCACACAGACGTGCACTAACAATTCCTCCCCCCGCAAATTGCGCGCCGCGAACGGCGGTACTTTCAAGTATGCCGCCTTCGGCGGGGACATCGTGAACCAAATCGGCAGGCAGGCGTCGTCAGCCGGTCGACCGACCCCCAGCTGCATTTCCCCAACGGACATTGTGCACTTCGTACAGAACAGTGCTTTTAAAATATTCCGCCTGCCGCGTGGACATCATGAACCAAATGAGCAGGCAGGCATCATATCATATCATATCATACACATACAGCCGGAAACAGGCCTTTTCGGCCCTCCAAGTCCGTGCCGCCCAGCGATCCCCGTACATTAACATTATCCTATACCCACTAGGGACAGTCAGCCCCCAGCACAACGACGCCCCCGCTAACAATTCCCCACGCACATGGTGCGCTCGAGCTGCAGCACTTTAAAGTACGCCGCCTTCGGCGGGGACATCGTGAACCAAAGGAGCAGGCAGCCATGGTCACCGCCAGCACAACGACGGCGCCGCTAACAATTCCCCGCGCACCTTGTGCGCTCGAGCTGCAGTACTTTAAAGTACGCCGCCTTCGGCGGGGACATCGTGAACCAAAGGAGCAGGCAGCCATGGTCACCGCCAGCACAACCACGGCGCCGCTAACAATTCCACGCGCACCTTGTGCGCTCGAGCTGCAGTACTTTAAAGTACGCCGCCTTCGGCGGGGACATCGTGAACCAAAGGAGCAGGCAGCCATGGTCACCGCCAGCACAAGCACGGCGCCGCTAACAATTCCCCGCGCACCTTGTGCGCTCGAGCTGCAGTACTTTAAAGTACGCCGCCTTCGGCGGGGACATCGTGAACCAAAGGAGCAGGCAGCCATGGTCACCGCCAGCACAACCACGGCGCCGCTAACAATTCCACGCGCACCTTGTGCGCTCGAGCTGCAGTACTTTAAAGTACGCCGCCTTCGGCGGGGACATCGTGAACCAAAGGAGCAGGCAGCCATGGTCACCGCCAGCACAAGCACGGCGCCGCTAACAATTCCCCGCGCACCTTGTGCGCTCGAGCTGCAGTACTTTAAAGTACGCCGCCTTCGGCGGGGACATCGTGAACCAAAGGAGCAGGCAGCCATGGTCACCGCCAGCACAACCACGGCGCCGCTAACAATTCCCCGCGCACCTTGTGCGCTCGAGCTGCAGTACTTTAAAGTACGCCGCCTTCGGCGGGGACATCGTGAACCAAAGGAGCAGGCAGCCATGGTCACCGCCAGCACAAGCACGGCGCCGCTAACAATTCCCCGCGCACCTTGTGCGCTCGAGCTGCAGTACTTTAAAGTACGCCGCCTTCGGCGGGGACATCGTGAACCAAAGGAGCAGGCAGCCATGGTCACCGC
>NW_027601286.1:132500-137500 GCF_053455715.1 Rhinoraja longicauda
AGAGTGGGGGGGGGGTCGGAGGGAGTGGCACTGGGGAGAGAGGGGTGGGGGAGAGAGTGCCCCCCCCCCCCCCATTAGGGGCGAGTTTATGCAGTCATCAGAGTTTATACCTAACCTCATGATGCTTTATTAGCCGGATAGGCTGTCTGACCTCGCCCCCAGTCCCTACTCCTTCCACTGGATTCTTCTTATACCCTCTTTTTCTTCGTGCCCCCCCCCCCACGCAGGGAGGGTTCCAAGAGGGAGGAGGGAGGGAGGGAGTCCCGGGGCCGTGAGAGAGAGAGAGCCTCATTAGCTGCTAGGTTCACCTCATTAGCTGCTAGCTAACGCGTCAGACCTTTTACATTCTTTAGAGGATTGAAACCTCAGGGCCTTTAACCCCCGTTCACCGTTTACACTCAACGATCCTTCCGAACAAAACCCTTACACATCTGTCCGTCCAACTGACCCCCGAGATACCTAACACGCAGATTAACACGTCAGCGGTGATCGGCGTGTCATAGAGGAGTCACAAAGACGGGCAAAATAGAGTGGTTGAATAAAAAATACTCACTCAATTGGCCGTGATTTAACGTAGCACACAATGATGCAAAGCCCATGCAAAGTCCAGTGGCCCAAGCAAACAAATAAGATAGATCTGGCTCGGCGTTCCTCATCTCCACATCGTCACCCAGCACGCCGACGCCCAATAACAATTCCCCCGCAAATTGTGCACCTCGAGCGGCAGTACTTTAAACGGCGCCGTCTTCGGCGTGGACGGCATGAACCAAGTCGGCAAGCATCGTCACCCAGCACACAGACGTCCACTAACAATTCCTCCCCCCTGCAAATTGCGCGCCGCGAACGGCAGTACTTTCAAGTATGCCGCCTTCGGCGGGGACATCGTGAACCAAATCGGCAGGCAGGCGTCGTCAGCCGGTCGACCGACCCCCAGTTGCATTGCCCCAACGGCCATTGTGCACTTCGAACAGAACAGTGCTTTTAAAATATTCCGCCTGCCGCGTGTACATCATGAAACAAATGGAAAGGACGAACCGGGCGTGCAACCGATGCACGGAGAGTGACAGGTCGTCAAGCAAGTCCGTGGCAATCCGTCGGCCGACTCGGCCGCGGCCAGCAGAGGCGTTTTGGCCCGGGCGCGCCGAACTTTGCGCGCCCTCGGTATGCGTAACACTAGCACATGCCTTCAAAACTCACTACAAAATAACCCCAAAGTATGCCGCCTTCCCCGTGGGCCTTGTTACCAATATCTTGCCCTGCTTCCTGATGCCCTTATGGGGTCGGCTCTGTTCTTGCAGAACCCTCAGGTGGTGCAGAGTCTGGGCCATTTTATCAATATCTTGCCCTGATTCCTGATGCCCTTATGGGGTCGGCTCTGTTCTTGCAGAACCCTGAGGTGGTGCAGAGTCTGCGCCTTGTTATCAATATCTTGCCCTGCTTCCTGAAACCCTTATGGGGTTGGTTCTGTTACAAAACCCTCAGGTGGTGCAGAGTCTGGGCCACTTTATAAATAACTCTGCCTGCATTAGGGTCAGGGTTAGGGTTAGGGTTAGGGTTAGGGTTAGGGTTAGGGTTAGGGTTAGGGTTAGGGTTAGGGTTAGGGTTAGGGTTAGGGTTAGGGTTAGGGTTAGGGTTAGGGTTAGGGTTAGGGTTAGGGGTAGGGGTAGGGGTAGGGGTAGCGGTAGGGGTAGGGGTAGGGGTAGGGGTAGTTTGAACTACTGCCGCTCCAGGCGCGCACTGTGCGTGGGTAATTTTCAGTGGGCGTCGGTGTGCTGGGTGACGATGCCGCCCAGACTCTGCACCACCTGAGGGATCTGCAAGAACAGAGCCGAACCCGCAAGGGTATCGGGAAGCAGGGCAAGATATTGATAACAAGGCCCAGACTCTGCACCACCCGAGGGTTCTGCAAGAACAGAGCCGACCCCATAAGGGTATCAGGAAGCAGGGTGAGATAGTGACACCATTTGTAAAACCGGCAAATCCCACCCAGGAAACATTGCAAAAATTGGCCTCTAATGCTGGAACGTGGGTAAAGCCAAACAAACACGACACGTTTTAAAAGAACGTTACTAAAACAGCCTGGGATATGCCCATGACAAAGGATAGGCCGAACCTCACCAGAAAAAAAGAGAGGGAGACCACGGCAGAGCTGAGGGATAAACATGAGATGGTGATAAAACCAGCAGACGAGGGGAGCAGTAGGGTTACAAATTAATGTCAATATGGGGCCTGCTCCCACTGGGTAATAGACAAAAACATAGAACAGGGTGACAGGAGAGACTGGATAGCACAGAGGATAACCCGTGAGCGAAATAATGGGGTGTATGCAGTTCAATGTAAGGAGTGTACCTTACGGTACATAGGGGAAACAGGTAAAACAGCCTCAGCGGTGATCGACGTGTCAAAGAGGAGTCACAAAGACGGGCAAAATAAAGTGGTTGATTATAGACAATAGACAATAGACAATAGGTGCAGGAGTCGGCCATTCAGCCCTTCGAGCCAGCACCGCCATTCAATGCGATCATGGCTGATCACTCTCAATCAGTACCCCGTTCCTGCCTTCTCCCCATACCCCCTCACTCCGTTATCCTTAAGAGCTCTATCCAGCTCTCTCTTGAAAGCATCCAACGAACTGGCCTCCACTGCCTTCTGAGGCAGAGAATTCCACACCTTCACCACTCTCTGACTGAAAAGGTTCTTCCTCATCTCCGTTCTAAATGGCCTACCCCTTATTCTTAAACGGTGGCCCCTTGTTCTGGACTCCCCCAACATTGGGAACATGTTTCCTGCCTCTAATGTGTCCAATCCCCTAATTATCGTATATGTTTCAATAAGATCCCCCCTCATTCTTCTAAATACCAGTGTATACAAGCCCAATCGCTCCAGCCTTTCAACATACGACCGTCCCGCCATTCCGGGAATTAACCTAGTGAACCTACGCTGCACGCCCTCCATAGCAAGAATATCCTTCCTCAAATTTGGAGACCAAAACTGCACACAGTACTCCAGGTGCGGTCTCACCAGGGCCCGCTACAACTGTAGAAGGACCTCTTTGCTCCTATACTCAACTCCTCTGGTTACGAAGGCCAACATTCCATTGGCTTTCTTCACTGCCTGCTGTACCTGCATGCTTCCTTTCATTGACTGATGCACTAGGACATCCAGATCTCGTTGAACTCCCCCTCCTCCTAACTTGACACCATTCAGACAATAATCTGCCTTTCTACTCTTACTTCCAAAGTGAATAACCTCGCACTTATCTACATTAAACTGCATCTGCCATGTATCCGCCCACTCACACAACCTGTCCAAGTCATCCTGCAGCCTTATTGCATCTTCCTCACAATTCACACTACCCTCCAGCTTAGTATCATCTGCAAATTTGCTAATGGTACTTTTAATCCCTCCGTCTAAGTCATTAATGCATATCGTAAATAGCTGGGGTCCCAGCACCGAACCTTGCGGTACCCCACTGGTCACTGCCTGCCATTCCGAGAGGGACCCATTTATACCCACTCTTTGCTTTCCGTCTGTCAACCAATTTTCTATCCATGTCAGTACCCTACCCCCAATACCACGTGCCCTAATTTTGCCCACTAATCTCCTATGTGGGAGCTTGTCGAAGGCTTTCTGAAAGTCGAGGTACACCACGTCCACTGACTCTCCCCTGTCAATTTTCCTAGTTACATCCTCAAAACATTCCAGTAGATTTGTCAAGCATGATTTCCCCTTCGTAAATCCATGCTGACTCGCAATGATCCTGTTACTGCTATCCAAATGCTCAGCAATTTCGTCTTTTCTAATTGACTCCAGCATCTTCCCCACCACTGATGTCAGACTAACTGGTCTATAATTACCCGTTTTCTCTCTCCCTCCCTTCTTAAAAAGTGGGATAACATTTGCTATCCTCCAATCCACAGGAACTGATCCTGAATCTATATAGAACATTGAAAAATGATCTCCAATGCTTCCACTATTTCTAGAGCCACCTCCTTAGGTACCCTGGGATGCAGACCATCAGGCCCTGGGGATTTATCAGCCTTCAGTCCCATCAGTCTACCCAAAACCATTTCCTGCCTAATGTGGATTTCCTTCAGTTCCTCCATCACCCTAGGTTCTCCGGCCCCTAGAACATTTGGGAGATTGTGTGTATCTTCCTCAGTGAAGACAGACCCAAAGTAACGGTTTAACTCGTCTGCCATTTCTTTGTTCCCCATAATAAATTCCCCCGTTTCTGTCTTCAAGGGACCCACATTTGCCTTGACTATTTTTTTCCTCTTCACGTACCTAAAAAAACTTTTGCTATCCTCCTTTATATTATTGGCTAGTTTACCCTCGCACCTCATCTTTTCTCCCCGCATTGCCTCTTTAGTTAACTTTTGTTGCTCTTTAAAAGAGTCCCAATCCTCTGTCTTCCCACTCTTCTTTGCTATGTTATACCTCCTCTCCTTAATTTTTATGCTGTCCCTGACTTCCCTTGTCAGCCACAGGTGTCTCTTACTCCCCTTAGAGTCTTTCCACCTCTTTGGAATAAATTGATCCTGCAACCTCTGCATTATTCCCTGGAATACCTGCCATTGCTGTTCTACCGTCTTCCCTGCTAGGGCCTCCTTCCAGTCAATTTTGGCCAGCTCCCGCCTCATGCCTCTGTAATCCCCTTTGCTATACTGTAATACAGACACTTCCGATTTTCCCTTCTACCTTTCCATTTGCAGAGTAAAACTTATCGTGTTGTGATCACTGCCTCCTAACGGCTCTTTTACCTCTAGTCCCCTTATCAGATCAGGATCATTAAAAACACTCACTCTATTGGCCGTGATTTAACCTAGCACACAGTGTTGCAAAGCCCACGCAAAGTCCAGTGGGCCAAGCAAACAAATAAGATAGATCTGGCTCGGCGTTCCACATCTCCACATCGTCACCCAGCACGCCGACGCCCATTAACAATTCCCCCGCAAATTGTGCACCTCGAGCGGCAGTACTTTAAACGGCGCCGTCTT
>NW_027601286.1:152500-160000 GCF_053455715.1 Rhinoraja longicauda
CTTTGTTTGTCCGCTGGCCCGCTCGGCCTCTCCTGCGGTGAGACACGCGGCACCAGATCGATCGGAAACAGAGGGTTTTTCCAAGAGGACACACAGCCTGGGCCAGTCTCGGTGGGGTTCGGTGCCTGCCCGGCACACACTTCGAACTCGGTGCAAAAAATACTCTCACTGTATTACCAATGTCCGTCAATGAGTCCGCCGACTCTCGCCCAGAGTCGCGCTACTTTTACCGATCTTTTTGTGTCCCTTCGGTTTTTCTTCCCTGACATTTTTGCACCTCACCACACAATCTTTTCTAAGTGTCTCTGAAAATCGTGTTCCCGAAAATCTCCGGGCACGCCACCTCCATCTTCGCGCAAAACAAACCGTTTTGAGGTCGGCGGGAGTCGGCCCGGTCGTCCGTCCGGTCGTGTCGCACTGACGCCCGCCGCGGGGCCGCAAACTGCGGGGTCATAGAGACTTCCGGTGGTAAGTCGTTAACCGTGATCGGGACCGCCCGGACAAGAAATGCCATTTTCTGGCCGGCGGGAGACGGGCCGATAGGCCTGGCGGGAAAGGCGCGCCGCGGCCCCGCTGAAGGCCGCACATCGGACCTCCTCGACTTCCGCCGTCAAATCGTTAACCTGCGGCGGGCAAAAAAGAAGCGACGCCAGCTTTCGGACTTAGTGCAATTCTCGAATGTCGCGGCTGACTTGGCGGTACGAGCGTTCGGAAGTCCCGCCGGAATTGCGACGCTTCGAACGGTCGAGGCGGCCAATCTCGACCTCAGCGGCGGCACTGGCGCGATACACGTTTCTGCCGCCAGGGGGGGGGGGGGGGGTGGGGGGGGGGCAAGCCAGCCGGCCGGGGGCGCCCGGCGCCGATCCGGCGCTTACTCGACACGCTCGAGCATCCGAACCCGTCTTATCTACGGGACCGCCGTTGCCACTTGAACACCTTTCGCCGAGAGTATCCGGGCACCCCACCTACCCGCCGGAATCACGAACCACGAGGTAGAAGTCAGGAACCAACAGGAGAAGTCGTGAACTAAATGGCGAATTCATGAACCAAACGGAGAGAAGTCATGAACCGAGCGGTTTAGGGTCAGGGTGAGGGTTGTTAGGGTGAGGCCGTTAGGGTGAGGCCGTTGCTTCGAGCGGGAAGATGGGCAGCCCCGCCCCCCCCCCCCCCCCCCCCCCCGTTGGGTGGAAGGAAACCTCTGCTGCGGGCCCGGCAACCATCCCGAACGGACCCGCTGGGTCCAAATGTCTGCCGAGGGCGGTCCTGCTGCGGTCGCGGGTTCGTTGGAAACCTCTCCTGCTGCTGGCATGGCCACCCTCCCCCCCCCCCGCCCGACTGACGACCCTGCGGGCCCGGCGACCCGGTGTCCCGTTGCCGCGCGGGGAGTGATCCTCGGGGCCGTGCCGGGCGGGCCCAGCGACACGAAGAGAGTGGGGGGGGGGTCGGAGGGAGTGGCACTGGGGAGAGAGGGGTGGGGGAGAGAGTGCCCCCCCCCCCCCCATTAGGGGCGAGTTTATGCAGTCATCAGAGTTTATACCTAACCTCATGATGCTTTATTAGCCGGATAGGCTGTCTGACCTCGCCCCCAGTCCCTACTCCTTCCACTGGATTCTTCTTATACCCTCTTTTTCTTCGTGCCCCCCCCCCCACGCAGGGAGGGTTCCAAGAGGGAGGAGGGAGGGAGGGAGTCCCGGGGCCGTGAGAGAGAGAGAGCCTCATTAGCTGCTAGGTTCACCTCATTAGCTGCTAGCTAACGCGTCAGACCTTTTACATTCTTTAGAGGATTGAAACCTCAGGGCCTTTAACCCCCGTTCACCGTTTACACTCAACGATCCTTCCGAACAAAACCCTTACACATCTGTCCGTCCAACTGACCCCCGAGATACCTAACACGCAGATTAACACGTCAGCGGTGATCGGCGTGTCATAGAGGAGTCACAAAGACGGGCAAAATAGAGTGGTTGAATAAAAAATACTCACTCAATTGGCCGTGATTTAACGTAGCACACAATGATGCAAAGCCCATGCAAAGTCCAGTGGCCCAAGCAAACAAATAAGATAGATCTGGCTCGGCGTTCCTCATCTCCACATCGTCACCCAGCACGCCGACGCCCAATAACAATTCCCCCGCAAATTGTGCACCTCGAGCGGCAGTACTTTAAACGGCGCCGTCTTCGGCGTGGACGGCATGAACCAAGTCGGCAAGCATCGTCACCCAGCACACAGACGTCCACTAACAATTCCTCCCCCCTGCAAATTGCGCGCCGCGAACGGCAGTACTTTCAAGTATGCCGCCTTCGGCGGGGACATCGTGAACCAAATCGGCAGGCAGGCGTCGTCAGCCGGTCGACCGACCCCCAGTTGCATTGCCCCAACGGCCATTGTGCACTTCGAACAGAACAGTGCTTTTAAAATATTCCGCCTGCCGCGTGTACATCATGAAACAAATGGAAAGGACGAACCGGGCGTGCAACCGATGCACGGAGAGTGACAGGTCGTCAAGCAAGTCCGTGGCAATCCGTCGGCCGACTCGGCCGCGGCCAGCAGAGGCGTTTTGGCCCGGGCGCGCCGAACTTTGCGCGCCCTCGGTATGCGTAACACTAGCACATGCCTTCAAAACTCACTACAAAATAACCCCAAAGTATGCCGCCTTCCCCGTGGGCCTTGTTACCAATATCTTGCCCTGCTTCCTGATGCCCTTATGGGGTCGGCTCTGTTCTTGCAGAACCCTCAGGTGGTGCAGAGTCTGGGCCATTTTATCAATATCTTGCCCTGATTCCTGATGCCCTTATGGGGTCGGCTCTGTTCTTGCAGAACCCTGAGGTGGTGCAGAGTCTGCGCCTTGTTATCAATATCTTGCCCTGCTTCCTGAAACCCTTATGGGGTTGGTTCTGTTACAAAACCCTCAGGTGGTGCAGAGTCTGGGCCACTTTATAAATAACTCTGCCTGCATTAGGGTCAGGGTTAGGGTTAGGGTTAGGGTTAGGGTTAGGGTTAGGGTTAGGGTTAGGGTTAGGGTTAGGGTTAGGGTTAGGGTTAGGGTTAGGGTTAGGGTTAGGGTTAGGGTTAGGGTTAGGGTTAGGGGTAGGGGTAGGGGTAGGGGTAGCGGTAGGGGTAGGGGTAGGGGTAGGGGTAGTTTGAACTACTGCCGCTCCAGGCGCGCACTGTGCGTGGGTAATTTTCAGTGGGCGTCGGTGTGCTGGGTGACGATGCCGCCCAGACTCTGCACCACCTGAGGGATCTGCAAGAACAGAGCCGAACCCGCAAGGGTATCGGGAAGCAGGGCAAGATATTGATAACAAGGCCCAGACTCTGCACCACCCGAGGGTTCTGCAAGAACAGAGCCGACCCCATAAGGGTATCAGGAAGCAGGGTGAGATAGTGACACCATTTGTAAAACCGGCAAATCCCACCCAGGAAACATTGCAAAAATTGGCCTCTAATGCTGGAACGTGGGTAAAGCCAAACAAACACGACACGTTTTAAAAGAACGTTACTAAAACAGCCTGGGATATGCCCATGACAAAGGATAGGCCGAACCTCACCAGAAAAAAAGAGAGGGAGACCACGGCAGAGCTGAGGGATAAACATGAGATGGTGATAAAACCAGCAGACGAGGGGAGCAGTAGGGTTACAAATTAATGTCAATATGGGGCCTGCTCCCACTGGGTAATAGACAAAAACATAGAACAGGGTGACAGGAGAGACTGGATAGCACAGAGGATAACCCGTGAGCGAAATAATGGGGTGTATGCAGTTCAATGTAAGGAGTGTACCTTACGGTACATAGGGGAAACAGGTAAAACAGCCTCAGCGGTGATCGACGTGTCAAAGAGGAGTCACAAAGACGGGCAAAATAAAGTGGTTGATTATAGACAATAGACAATAGACAATAGGTGCAGGAGTCGGCCATTCAGCCCTTCGAGCCAGCACCGCCATTCAATGCGATCATGGCTGATCACTCTCAATCAGTACCCCGTTCCTGCCTTCTCCCCATACCCCCTCACTCCGTTATCCTTAAGAGCTCTATCCAGCTCTCTCTTGAAAGCATCCAACGAACTGGCCTCCACTGCCTTCTGAGGCAGAGAATTCCACACCTTCACCACTCTCTGACTGAAAAGGTTCTTCCTCATCTCCGTTCTAAATGGCCTACCCCTTATTCTTAAACGGTGGCCCCTTGTTCTGGACTCCCCCAACATTGGGAACATGTTTCCTGCCTCTAATGTGTCCAATCCCCTAATTATCGTATATGTTTCAATAAGATCCCCCCTCATTCTTCTAAATACCAGTGTATACAAGCCCAATCGCTCCAGCCTTTCAACATACGACCGTCCCGCCATTCCGGGAATTAACCTAGTGAACCTACGCTGCACGCCCTCCATAGCAAGAATATCCTTCCTCAAATTTGGAGACCAAAACTGCACACAGTACACCAGGGCCCGCTACAACTGTAGAAGGACCTCTTTGCTCCTATACTCAACTCCTCTGGTTACGAAGGCCAACATTCCATTGGCTTTCTTCACTGCCTGCTGTACCTGCATGCTTCCTTTCATTGACTGATGCACTAGGACATCCAGATCTCGTTGAACTCCCCCTCCTCCTAACTTGACACCATTCAGACAATAATCTGCCTTTCTACTCTTACTTCCAAAGTGAATAACCTCGCACTTATCTACATTAAACTGCATCTGCCATGTATCCGCCCACTCACACAACCTGTCCAAGTCATCCTGCAGCCTTATTGCATCTTCCTCACAATTCACACTACCCTCCAGCTTAGTATCATCTGCAAATTTGCTAATGGTACTTTTAATCCCTCCGTCTAAGTCATTAATGCATATCGTAAATAGCTGGGGTCCCAGCACCGAACCTTGCGGTACCCCACTGGTCACTGCCTGCCATTCCGAGAGGGACCCATTTATACCCACTCTTTGCTTTCCGTCTGTCAACCAATTTTCTATCCATGTCAGTACCCTACCCCCAATACCACGTGCCCTAATTTTGCCCACTAATCTCCTATGTGGGAGCTTGTCGAAGGCTTTCTGAAAGTCGAGGTACACCACGTCCACTGACTCTCCCCTGTCAATTTTCCTAGTTACATCCTCAAAACATTCCAGTAGATTTGTCAAGCATGATTTCCCCTTCGTAAATCCATGCTGACTCGCAATGATCCTGTTACTGCTATCCAAATGCTCAGCAATTTCGTCTTTTCTAATTGACTCCAGCATCTTCCCCACCACTGATGTCAGACTAACTGGTCTATAATTACCCGTTTTCTCTCTCCCTCCCTTCTTAAAAAGTGGGATAACATTTGCTATCCTCCAATCCACAGGAACTGATCCTGAATCTATATAGAACATTGAAAAATGATCTCCAATGCTTCCACTATTTCTAGAGCCACCTCCTTAGGTACCCTGGGATGCAGACCATCAGGCCCTGGGGATTTATCAGCCTTCAGTCCCATCAGTCTACCCAAAACCATTTCCTGCCTAATGTGGATTTCCTTCAGTTCCTCCATCACCCTAGGTTCTCCGGCCCCTAGAACATTTGGGAGATTGTGTGTATCTTCCTCAGTGAAGACAGACCCAAAGTAACGGTTTAACTCGTCTGCCATTTCTTTGTTCCCCATAATAAATTCCCCCGTTTCTGTCTTCAAGGGACCCACATTTGCCTTGACTATTTTTTTCCTCTTCACGTACCTAAAAAAACTTTTGCTATCCTCCTTTATATTATTGGCTAGTTTACCCTCGCACCTCATCTTTTCTCCCCGCATTGCCTCTTTAGTTAACTTTTGTTGCTCTTTAAAAGAGTCCCAATCCTCTGTCTTCCCACTCTTCTTTGCTATGTTATACCTCCTCTCCTTAATTTTTATGCTGTCCCTGACTTCCCTTGTCAGCCACAGGTGTCTCTTACTCCCCTTAGAGTCTTTCCACCTCTTTGGAATAAATTGATCCTGCAACCTCTGCATTATTCCCTGGAATACCTGCCATTGCTGTTCTACCGTCTTCCCTGCTAGGGCCTCCTTCCAGTCAATTTTGGCCAGCTCCCGCCTCATGCCTCTGTAATCCCCTTTGCTATACTGTAATACAGACACTTCCGATTTTCCCTTCTACCTTTCCATTTGCAGAGTAAAACTTATCGTGTTGTGATCACTGCCTCCTAACGGCTCTTTTACCTCTAGTCCCCTTATCAGATCAGGATCATTAAAAACACTCACTCTATTGGCCGTGATTTAACCTAGCACACAGTGTTGCAAAGCCCACGCAAAGTCCAGTGGGCCAAGCAAACAAATAAGATAGATCTGGCTCGGCGTTCCACATCTCCACATCGTCACCCAGCACGCCGACGCCCATTAACAATTCCCCCGCAAATTGTGCACCTCGAGCGGCAGTACTTTAAACGGCGCCGTCTTCGGCGTGGACGGCATGAACCAAGTCGGCAAGCATCGTCACCTAGCACACAGACGTGCACTAACAATTCCTCCCCCCGCAAATTGCGCGCCGCGAACGGCGGTACTTTCAAGTATGCCGCCTTCGGCGGGGACATCGTGAACCAAATCGGCAGGCAGGCGTCGTCAGCCGGTCGACCGACCCCCAGCTGCATTTCCCCAACGGACATTGTGCACTTCGTACAGAACAGTGCTTTTAAAATATTCCGCCTGCCGCGTGGACATCATGAACCAAATGAGCAGGCAGGCATCATATCATATCATATCATACACATACAGCCGGAAACAGGCCTTTTCGGCCCTCCAAGTCCGTGCCGCCCAGCGATCCCCGTACATTAACATTATCCTATACCCACTAGGGACAGTCAGCCCCCAGCACAACGACGCCCCCGCTAACAATTCCCCACGCACATGGTGCGCTCGAGCTGCAGCACTTTAAAGTACGCCGCCTTCGGCGGGGACATCGTGAACCAAAGGAGCAGGCAGCCATGGTCACCGCCAGCACAACGACGGCGCCGCTAACAATTCCCCGCGCACCTTGTGCGCTCGAGCTGCAGTACTTTAAAGTACGCCGCCTTCGGCGGGGACATCGTGAACCAAAGGAGCAGGCAGCCATGGTCACCGCCAGCACAACCACGGCGCCGCTAACAATTCCACGCGCACCTTGTGCGCTCGAGCTGCAGTACTTTAAAGTACGCCGCCTTCGGCGGGGACATCGTGAACCAAAGGAGCAGGCAGCCATGGTCACCGCCAGCACAAGCACGGCGCCGCTAACAATTCCCCGCGCACCTTGTGCGCTCGAGCTGCAGTACTTTAAAGTACGCCGCCTTCGGCGGGGACATCGTGAACCAAAGGAGCAGGCAGCCATGGTCACCGCCAGCACAACCACGGCGCCGCTAACAATTCCACGCGCACCTTGTGCGCTCGAGCTGCAGTACTTTAAAGTACGCCGCCTTCGGCGGGGACATCGTGAACCAAAGGAGCAGGCAGCCATGGTCACCGCCAGCACAAGCACGGCGCCGCTAACAATTCCCCGCGCACCTTGTGCGCTC
>NW_027601286.1:167500-172500 GCF_053455715.1 Rhinoraja longicauda
CAAAGCAAAGCGGCAGTCAGAAGCGACGACACACACGTAGGTGTGGCTCTCCCGCAGTGACGGCCGTGCCAGAGGAAAGGCTCGCCCCTCCGCGTCCGCGTGCGGACAAGGGCAATGCCCGGGAGGGCACGGGTCAAAGGTCTCCCCGGTCGCCGTGCGACCAGCCGCCGCCGACACCGCCGCCGAAGCGGCGGGCGGGCGGGCGGGCTGGAGCGCACGGGCACGGAGGGCTCCAGTGTCTGCACTTAGGGGGACGAAGAGGAGGGCCTTGCCCCTCTGCGACACCCCAGCCGCGCGCTCCCGCACCCCGGAGGGCAAAGGAGCACGATTGATTGTACAAGCGACCCTCAGACAGGCGTAGCCCCGGGAGGAACCCGGGGCCGCAAAGTGCGTTCAAAGTGTCGATGATCAATGTGTCCTGCAATTCACATTAATTCTCGCAGCTAGCTGCGTTCTTCATCGACGCACGAGCCGAGTGATCCACCGCTAAGAGTTGTCCGAGAGATTTCTTAAAAGACCACCCGACGCTCCTCGTCCACCGCCGCGGGGAAAGGAGCCCCATCCTGGGGTGGCCCTTGGCGCTTTCGCGCGTACGTCGCATTGATGCACACAGAGTGGGGGCAAAAAAAACATCAGGGCGTTCGCGACCCGCCCGCCTCCGGGTCATTGGCCTGCACCCGGGGCCGCAACGGACGTGCGGAGGCAGGTTTCCCCGCCGTCGTCTTCCCACGCATCACAGTGCCGAGCCGCGCCGCACGGCCGCCCCCCCCCCCCCCCCCCGTGGAGGGACAGCGACGTTTTGAAAGGCACTTGCGGACCAGGCCTCTCTCGGAAGGGAGGCTCAGAAACCGCTAGCTCGACACAGGCGGAGCGGAGGGGGAGACGATCGCGACTCTTTAACACCGCCGCCGTGCCCGACGGCTCGCGGGAGCCGAAGGGGAGACGTGTAGGTGACCCTGTTCGAGGGCGAAGGGAGTTTAGCGAGCACGACCAGACGTGTCCCGGGGCTCAGGGTGAAGCGACCGGCCCTGCAACACCGGCGCGACTCCCAGCTAGAGACACGGTGGCCGTCGACCCGCGCACAGAGCGACGAGCCGCCAAGGCGGCGCCCGAAGCCGCAGCCGCTCCCTTTCTTGATTTCGACTGCGTTTGGACGTGCCGTCGAGGCGGTGGCCCCGACCGCCTCTTGTTGCCCTTTGGCGTCGCCGTGAAAGGCGTGCTCGCAGAGAACACGCCTGGACTCGGCGACGGGCAGCCGATCGACGTTCGGGACCGTGTTCGCCCTGCGCGTGCCGATCACGGATGGAAACCCCTCACCAGAAAAAAAGAGAGGGAGACCACGGCAGAGCTGAGGGATAAACATGAGATGGTGATAAAACCAGCAGACGAGGGGAGCAGTAGGGTTACAAATTAATGTCAATATGGGGCCTGCTCCCACTGGGTAATAGACAAAAACATAGAACAGGGTGACAGGAGAGACTGGATAGCACAGAGGATAACCCGTGAGCGAAATAATGGGGTGTATGCAGTTCAATGTAAGGAGTGTACCTTACGGTACATAGGGGAAACAGGTAAAACAGCCTCAGCGGTGATCGACGTGTCAAAGAGGAGTCACAAAGACGGGCAAAATAAAGTGGTTGATTATAGACAATAGACAATAGACAATAGGTGCAGGAGTCGGCCATTCAGCCCTTCGAGCCAGCACCGCCATTCAATGCGATCATGGCTGATCACTCTCAATCAGTACCCCGTTCCTGCCTTCTCCCCATACCCCCTCACTCCGTTATCCTTAAGAGCTCTATCCAGCTCTCTCTTGAAAGCATCCAACGAACTGGCCTCCACTGCCTTCTGAGGCAGAGAATTCCACACCTTCACCACTCTCTGACTGAAAAGGTTCTTCCTCATCTCCGTTCTAAATGGCCTACCCCTTATTCTTAAACGGTGGCCCCTTGTTCTGGACTCCCCCAACATTGGGAACATGTTTCCTGCCTCTAATGTGTCCAATCCCCTAATTATCGTATATGTTTCAATAAGATCCCCCCTCATTCTTCTAAATACCAGTGTATACAAGCCCAATCGCTCCAGCCTTTCAACATACGACCGTCCCGCCATTCCGGGAATTAACCTAGTGAACCTACGCTGCACGCCCTCCATAGCAAGAATATCCTTCCTCAAATTTGGAGACCAAAACTGCACACAGTACTCCAGGTGCGGTCTCACCAGGGCCCGCTACAACTGTAGAAGGACCTCTTTGCTCCTATACTCAACTCCTCTGGTTACGAAGGCCAACATTCCATTGGCTTTCTTCACTGCCTGCTGTACCTGCATGCTTCCTTTCATTGACTGATGCACTAGGACATCCAGATCTCGTTGAACTCCCCCTCCTCCTAACTTGACACCATTCAGACAATAATCTGCCTTTCTACTCTTACTTCCAAAGTGAATAACCTCGCACTTATCTACATTAAACTGCATCTGCCATGTATCCGCCCACTCACACAACCTGTCCAAGTCATCCTGCAGCCTTATTGCATCTTCCTCACAATTCACACTACCCTCCAGCTTAGTATCATCTGCAAATTTGCTAATGGTACTTTTAATCCCTCCGTCTAAGTCATTAATGCATATCGTAAATAGCTGGGGTCCCAGCACCGAACCTTGCGGTACCCCACTGGTCACTGCCTGCCATTCCGAGAGGGACCCATTTATACCCACTCTTTGCTTTCCGTCTGTCAACCAATTTTCTATCCATGTCAGTACCCTACCCCCAATACCACGTGCCCTAATTTTGCCCACTAATCTCCTATGTGGGAGCTTGTCGAAGGCTTTCTGAAAGTCGAGGTACACCACGTCCACTGACTCTCCCCTGTCAATTTTCCTAGTTACATCCTCAAAACATTCCAGTAGATTTGTCAAGCATGATTTCCCCTTCGTAAATCCATGCTGACTCGCAATGATCCTGTTACTGCTATCCAAATGCTCAGCAATTTCGTCTTTTCTAATTGACTCCAGCATCTTCCCCACCACTGATGTCAGACTAACTGGTCTATAATTACCCGTTTTCTCTCTCCCTCCCTTCTTAAAAAGTGGGATAACATTTGCTATCCTCCAATCCACAGGAACTGATCCTGAATCTATATAGAACATTGAAAAATGATCTCCAATGCTTCCACTATTTCTAGAGCCACCTCCTTAGGTACCCTGGGATGCAGACCATCAGGCCCTGGGGATTTATCAGCCTTCAGTCCCATCAGTCTACCCAAAACCATTTCCTGCCTAATGTGGATTTCCTTCAGTTCCTCCATCACCCTAGGTTCTCCGGCCCCTAGAACATTTGGGAGATTGTGTGTATCTTCCTCAGTGAAGACAGACCCAAAGTAACGGTTTAACTCGTCTGCCATTTCTTTGTTCCCCATAATAAATTCCCCCGTTTCTGTCTTCAAGGGACCCACATTTGCCTTGACTATTTTTTTCCTCTTCACGTACCTAAAAAAACTTTTGCTATCCTCCTTTATATTATTGGCTAGTTTACCCTCGCACCTCATCTTTTCTCCCCGCATTGCCTCTTTAGTTAACTTTTGTTGCTCTTTAAAAGAGTCCCAATCCTCTGTCTTCCCACTCTTCTTTGCTATGTTATACCTCCTCTCCTTAATTTTTATGCTGTCCCTGACTTCCCTTGTCAGCCACAGGTGTCTCTTACTCCCCTTAGAGTCTTTCCACCTCTTTGGAATAAATTGATCCTGCAACCTCTGCATTATTCCCTGGAATACCTGCCATTGCTGTTCTACCGTCTTCCCTGCTAGGGCCTCCTTCCAGTCAATTTTGGCCAGCTCCCGCCTCATGCCTCTGTAATCCCCTTTGCTATACTGTAATACAGACACTTCCGATTTTCCCTTCTACCTTTCCATTTGCAGAGTAAAACTTATCGTGTTGTGATCACTGCCTCCTAACGGCTCTTTTACCTCTAGTCCCCTTATCAGATCAGGATCATTAAAAACACTCACTCTATTGGCCGTGATTTAACCTAGCACACAGTGTTGCAAAGCCCACGCAAAGTCCAGTGGGCCAAGCAAACAAATAAGATAGATCTGGCTCGGCGTTCCACATCTCCACATCGTCACCCAGCACGCCGACGCCCATTAACAATTCCCCCGCAAATTGTGCACCTCGAGCGGCAGTACTTTAAACGGCGCCGTCTTCGGCGTGGACGGCATGAACCAAGTCGGCAAGCATCGTCACCTAGCACACAGACGTGCACTAACAATTCCTCCCCCCGCAAATTGCGCGCCGCGAACGGCGGTACTTTCAAGTATGCCGCCTTCGGCGGGGACATCGTGAACCAAATCGGCAGGCAGGCGTCGTCAGCCGGTCGACCGACCCCCAGCTGCATTTCCCCAACGGACATTGTGCACTTCGTACAGAACAGTGCTTTTAAAATATTCCGCCTGCCGCGTGGACATCATGAACCAAATGAGCAGGCAGGCATCATATCATATCATATCATACACATACAGCCGGAAACAGGCCTTTTCGGCCCTCCAAGTCCGTGCCGCCCAGCGATCCCCGTACATTAACATTATCCTATACCCACTAGGGACAGTCAGCCCCCAGCACAACGACGCCCCCGCTAACAATTCCCCACGCACATGGTGCGCTCGAGCTGCAGCACTTTAAAGTACGCCGCCTTCGGCGGGGACATCGTGAACCAAAGGAGCAGGCAGCCATGGTCACCGCCAGCACAACGACGGCGCCGCTAACAATTCCCCGCGCACCTTGTGCGCTCGAGCTGCAGTACTTTAAAGTACGCCGCCTTCGGCGGGGACATCGTGAACCAAAGGAGCAGGCAGCCATGGTCACCGCCAGCACAACCACGGCGCCGCTAACAATTCCACGCGCACCTTGTGCGCTCGAGCTGCAGTACTTTAAAGTACGCCGCCTTCGGCGGGGACATCGTGAACCAAAGGAGCAGGCAGCCATGGTCACCGCCAGCACAAGCACGG
>NW_027601286.1:185000-190000 GCF_053455715.1 Rhinoraja longicauda
CCCTGCGGGCCCGGCGACCCGGTGTCCCGTTGCCGCGCGGGGAGTGATCCTCGGGGCCGTGCCGGGCGGGCCCAGCGACACGAAGAGAGTGGGGGGGGGGTCGGAGGGAGTGGCACTGGGGAGAGAGGGGTGGGGGAGAGAGTGCCCCCCCCCCCCCCATTAGGGGCGAGTTTATGCAGTCATCAGAGTTTATACCTAACCTCATGATGCTTTATTAGCCGGATAGGCTGTCTGACCTCGCCCCCAGTCCCTACTCCTTCCACTGGATTCTTCTTATACCCTCTTTTTCTTCGTGCCCCCCCCCCCCCCCCCCCCACGCAGGGAGGGTTCCAAGAGGGAGGAGGGAGGGAGGGAGTCCCGGGGCCGTGAGAGAGAGAGAGCCTCATTAGCTGCTAGGTTCACCTCATTAGCTGCTAGCTAACGCGTCAGACCTTTTACATTCTTTAGAGGATTGAAACCTCAGGGCCTTTAACCCCCGTTCACCGTTTACACTCAACGATCCTTCCGAACAAAACCCTTACACATCTGTCCGTCCAACTGACCCCCGAGATACCTAACACGCAGATTAACACGTCAGCGGTGATCGGCGTGTCATAGAGGAGTCACAAAGACGGGCAAAATAGAGTGGTTGAATAAAAAATACTCACTCAATTGGCCGTGATTTAACGTAGCACACAATGATGCAAAGCCCATGCAAAGTCCAGTGGCCCAAGCAAACAAATAAGATAGATCTGGCTCGGCGTTCCTCATCTCCACATCGTCACCCAGCACGCCGACGCCCAATAACAATTCCCCCGCAAATTGTGCACCTCGAGCGGCAGTACTTTAAACGGCGCCGTCTTCGGCGTGGACGGCATGAACCAAGTCGGCAAGCATCGTCACCCAGCACACAGACGTCCACTAACAATTCCTCCCCCCTGCAAATTGCGCGCCGCGAACGGCAGTACTTTCAAGTATGCCGCCTTCGGCGGGGACATCGTGAACCAAATCGGCAGGCAGGCGTCGTCAGCCGGTCGACCGACCCCCAGTTGCATTGCCCCAACGGCCATTGTGCACTTCGAACAGAACAGTGCTTTTAAAATATTCCGCCTGCCGCGTGTACATCATGAAACAAATGGAAAGGACGAACCGGGCGTGCAACCGATGCACGGAGAGTGACAGGTCGTCAAGCAAGTCCGTGGCAATCCGTCGGCCGACTCGGCCGCGGCCAGCAGAGGCGTTTTGGCCCGGGCGCGCCGAACTTTGCGCGCCCTCGGTATGCGTAACACTAGCACATGCCTTCAAAACTCACTACAAAATAACCCCAAAGTATGCCGCCTTCCCCGTGGGCCTTGTTACCAATATCTTGCCCTGCTTCCTGATGCCCTTATGGGGTCGGCTCTGTTCTTGCAGAACCCTCAGGTGGTGCAGAGTCTGGGCCATTTTATCAATATCTTGCCCTGATTCCTGATGCCCTTATGGGGTCGGCTCTGTTCTTGCAGAACCCTGAGGTGGTGCAGAGTCTGCGCCTTGTTATCAATATCTTGCCCTGCTTCCTGAAACCCTTATGGGGTTGGTTCTGTTACAAAACCCTCAGGTGGTGCAGAGTCTGGGCCACTTTATAAATAACTCTGCCTGCATTAGGGTCAGGGTTAGGGTTAGGGTTAGGGTTAGGGTTAGGGTTAGGGTTAGGGTTAGGGTTAGGGTTAGGGTTAGGGTTAGGGTTAGGGTTAGGGTTAGGGTTAGGGTTAGGGTTAGGGTTAGGGTTAGGGGTAGGGGTAGGGGTAGGGGTAGCGGTAGGGGTAGGGGTAGGGGTAGGGGTAGTTTGAACTACTGCCGCTCCAGGCGCGCACTGTGCGTGGGTAATTTTCAGTGGGCGTCGGTGTGCTGGGTGACGATGCCGCCCAGACTCTGCACCACCTGAGGGATCTGCAAGAACAGAGCCGAACCCGCAAGGGTATCGGGAAGCAGGGCAAGATATTGATAACAAGGCCCAGACTCTGCACCACCCGAGGGTTCTGCAAGAACAGAGCCGACCCCATAAGGGTATCAGGAAGCAGGGTGAGATAGTGACACCATTTGTAAAACCGGCAAATCCCACCCAGGAAACATTGCAAAAATTGGCCTCTAATGCTGGAACGTGGGTAAAGCCAAACAAACACGACACGTTTTAAAAGAACGTTACTAAAACAGCCTGGGATATGCCCATGACAAAGGATAGGCCGAACCTCACCAGAAAAAAAGAGAGGGAGACCACGGCAGAGCTGAGGGATAAACATGAGATGGTGATAAAACCAGCAGACGAGGGGAGCAGTAGGGTTACAAATTAATGTCAATATGGGGCCTGCTCCCACTGGGTAATAGACAAAAACATAGAACAGGGTGACAGGAGAGACTGGATAGCACAGAGGATAACCCGTGAGCGAAATAATGGGGTGTATGCAGTTCAATGTAAGGAGTGTACCTTACGGTACATAGGGGAAACAGGTAAAACAGCCTCAGCGGTGATCGACGTGTCAAAGAGGAGTCACAAAGACGGGCAAAATAAAGTGGTTGATTATAGACAATAGACAATAGACAATAGGTGCAGGAGTCGGCCATTCAGCCCTTCGAGCCAGCACCGCCATTCAATGCGATCATGGCTGATCACTCTCAATCAGTACCCCGTTCCTGCCTTCTCCCCATACCCCCTCACTCCGTTATCCTTAAGAGCTCTATCCAGCTCTCTCTTGAAAGCATCCAACGAACTGGCCTCCACTGCCTTCTGAGGCAGAGAATTCCACACCTTCACCACTCTCTGACTGAAAAGGTTCTTCCTCATCTCCGTTCTAAATGGCCTACCCCTTATTCTTAAACGGTGGCCCCTTGTTCTGGACTCCCCCAACATTGGGAACATGTTTCCTGCCTCTAATGTGTCCAATCCCCTAATTATCGTATATGTTTCAATAAGATCCCCCCTCATTCTTCTAAATACCAGTGTATACAAGCCCAATCGCTCCAGCCTTTCAACATACGACCGTCCCGCCATTCCGGGAATTAACCTAGTGAACCTACGCTGCACGCCCTCCATAGCAAGAATATCCTTCCTCAAATTTGGAGACCAAAACTGCACACAGTACTCCAGGTGCGGTCTCACCAGGGCCCGCTACAACTGTAGAAGGACCTCTTTGCTCCTATACTCAACTCCTCTGGTTACGAAGGCCAACATTCCATTGGCTTTCTTCACTGCCTGCTGTACCTGCATGCTTCCTTTCATTGACTGATGCACTAGGACATCCAGATCTCGTTGAACTCCCCCTCCTCCTAACTTGACACCATTCAGACAATAATCTGCCTTTCTACTCTTACTTCCAAAGTGAATAACCTCGCACTTATCTACATTAAACTGCATCTGCCATGTATCCGCCCACTCACACAACCTGTCCAAGTCATCCTGCAGCCTTATTGCATCTTCCTCACAATTCACACTACCCTCCAGCTTAGTATCATCTGCAAATTTGCTAATGGTACTTTTAATCCCTCCGTCTAAGTCATTAATGCATATCGTAAATAGCTGGGGTCCCAGCACCGAACCTTGCGGTACCCCACTGGTCACTGCCTGCCATTCCGAGAGGGACCCATTTATACCCACTCTTTGCTTTCCGTCTGTCAACCAATTTTCTATCCATGTCAGTACCCTACCCCCAATACCACGTGCCCTAATTTTGCCCACTAATCTCCTATGTGGGAGCTTGTCGAAGGCTTTCTGAAAGTCGAGGTACACCACGTCCACTGACTCTCCCCTGTCAATTTTCCTAGTTACATCCTCAAAACATTCCAGTAGATTTGTCAAGCATGATTTCCCCTTCGTAAATCCATGCTGACTCGCAATGATCCTGTTACTGCTATCCAAATGCTCAGCAATTTCGTCTTTTCTAATTGACTCCAGCATCTTCCCCACCACTGATGTCAGACTAACTGGTCTATAATTACCCGTTTTCTCTCTCCCTCCCTTCTTAAAAAGTGGGATAACATTTGCTATCCTCCAATCCACAGGAACTGATCCTGAATCTATATAGAACATTGAAAAATGATCTCCAATGCTTCCACTATTTCTAGAGCCACCTCCTTAGGTACCCTGGGATGCAGACCATCAGGCCCTGGGGATTTATCAGCCTTCAGTCCCATCAGTCTACCCAAAACCATTTCCTGCCTAATGTGGATTTCCTTCAGTTCCTCCATCACCCTAGGTTCTCCGGCCCCTAGAACATTTGGGAGATTGTGTGTATCTTCCTCAGTGAAGACAGACCCAAAGTAACGGTTTAACTCGTCTGCCATTTCTTTGTTCCCCATAATAAATTCCCCCGTTTCTGTCTTCAAGGGACCCACATTTGCCTTGACTATTTTTTTCCTCTTCACGTACCTAAAAAAACTTTTGCTATCCTCCTTTATATTATTGGCTAGTTTACCCTCGCACCTCATCTTTTCTCCCCGCATTGCCTCTTTAGTTAACTTTTGTTGCTCTTTAAAAGAGTCCCAATCCTCTGTCTTCCCACTCTTCTTTGCTATGTTATACCTCCTCTCCTTAATTTTTATGCTGTCCCTGACTTCCCTTGTCAGCCACAGGTGTCTCTTACTCCCCTTAGAGTCTTTCCACCTCTTTGGAATAAATTGATCCTGCAACCTCTGCATTATTCCCTGGAATACCTGCCATTGCTGTTCTACCGTCTTCCCTGCTAGGGCCTCCTTCCAGTCAATTTTGGCCAGCTCCCGCCTCATGCCTCTGTAATCCCCTTTGCTATACTGTAATACAGACACTTCCGATTTTCCCTTCTACCTTTCCATTTGCAGAGTAAAACTTATCGTGTTGTGATCACTGCCTCCTAACGGCTCTTTTACCTCTAGTCCCCTTATCAGATCAGGATCATTAAAAACACTCACTCTATTGGCCGTGATTTAACCTAGCACACAGTGTTGCAAAGCCCACGCAAAGTCCAGTGGGCCAAGCAAACAAATAAGATAGATCTGGCTCGGCGTTCCAC
>NW_027601286.1:202500-210000 GCF_053455715.1 Rhinoraja longicauda
TGGAGCCTTGCGGTTCTCACCCGCGCCCAGGACTTTCACCCTGGCCGTGTCTCGTTCCTGACCGCTCGCGCGGCAGGACCCGCCCGTTGTGGAGTCTGGCAAACGAGCCTGAAACACCAGCGGCCTTTGTTTGTCCGCTGGCCCGCTCGGCCTCTCCTGCGGTGAGACACGCGGCACCAGATCGATCGGAAACAGAGGGTTTTTCCAAGAGGACACACAGCCTGGGCCAGTCTCGGTGGGGTTCGGTGCCTGCCCGGCACACACTTCGAACTCGGTGCAAAAAATACTCTCACTGTATTACCAATGTCCGTCAATGAGTCCGCCGACTCTCGCCCAGAGTCGCGCTACTTTTACCGATCTTTTTGTGTCCCTTCGGTTTTTCTTCCCTGACATTTTTGCACCTCACCACACAATCTTTTCTAAGTGTCTCTGAAAATCGTGTTCCCGAAAATCTCCGGGCACGCCACCTCCATCTTCGCGCAAAACAAACCGTTTTGAGGTCGGCGGGAGTCGGCCCGGTCGTCCGTCCGGTCGTGTCGCACTGACGCCCGCCGCGGGGCCGCAAACTGCGGGGTCATAGAGACTTCCGGTGGTAAGTCGTTAACCGTGATCGGGACCGCCCGGACAAGAAATGCCATTTTCTGGCCGGCGGGAGACGGGCCGATAGGCCTGGCGGGAAAGGCGCGCCGCGGCCCCGCTGAAGGCCGCACATCGGACCTCCTCGACTTCCGCCGTCAAATCGTTAACCTGCGGCGGGCAAAAAAGAAGCGACGCCAGCTTTCGGACTTAGTGCAATTCTCGAATGTCGCGGCTGACTTGGCGGTACGAGCGTTCGGAAGTCCCGCCGGAATTGCGACGCTTCGAACGGTCGAGGCGGCCAATCTCGACCTCAGCGGCGGCACTGGCGCGATACACGTTTCTGCCGCCAGGGGGGGGGGGGGGGTGGGGGGGGGCAAGCCAGCCGGCCGGGGGCGCCCGGCGCCGATCCGGCGCTTACTCGACACGCTCGAGCATCCGAACCCGTCTTATCTACGGGACCGCCGTTGCCACTTGAACACCTTTCGCCGAGAGTATCCGGGCACCCCACCTACCCGCCGGAATCACGAACCACGAGGTAGAAGTCAGGAACCAACAGGAGAAGTCGTGAACTAAATGGCGAATTCATGAACCAAACGGAGAGAAGTCATGAACCG
Source organism: Rhinoraja longicauda (assembly GCF_053455715.1). Taxonomy (NCBI): domain Eukaryota; kingdom Metazoa; phylum Chordata; class Chondrichthyes; order Rajiformes; family Arhynchobatidae; genus Rhinoraja; species Rhinoraja longicauda. The sequence goes on from NW_027601286.1 coordinate 203,694, forward strand.
AGCGGTTTAGGGTCAGGGTGAGGGTTGTTAGGGTGAGGCCGTTAGGGTGAGGCCGTTGCTTCGAGCGGGAAGATGGGCAGCCCCGCCCCCCCCCCCCCCCCCCCCCGTTGGGTGGAAGGAAACCTCTGCTGCGGGCCCGGCAACCATCCCGAACGGACCCGCTGGGTCCAAATGTCTGCCGAGGGCGGTCCTGCTGCGGTCGCGGGTTCGTTGGAAACCTCTCCTGCTGCTGGCATGGCCACCCTCCCCCCCCCCCCGCCCGACTGACGACCCTGCGGGCCCGGCGACCCGGTGTCCCGTTGCCGCGCGGGGAGTGATCCTCGGGGCCGTGCCGGGCGGGCCCAGCGACACGAAGAGAGTGGGGGGGGGTCGGAGGGAGTGGCACTGGGGAGAGAGGGGTGGGGGAGAGAGTGCCCCCCCCCCCCCCATTAGGGGCGAGTTTATGCAGTCATCAGAGTTTATACCTAACCTCATGATGCTTTATTAGCCGGATAGGCTGTCTGACCTCGCCCCCAGTCCCTACTCCTTCCACTGGATTCTTCTTATACCCTCTTTTTCTTCGTGCCCCCCCCCCCCCCCCCCCCCACGCAGGGAGGGTTCCAAGAGGGAGGAGGGAGGGAGGGAGTCCCGGGGCCGTGAGAGAGAGAGAGCCTCATTAGCTGCTAGGTTCACCTCATTAGCTGCTAGCTAACGCGTCAGACCTTTTACATTCTTTAGAGGATTGAAACCTCAGGGCCTTTAACCCCCGTTCACCGTTTACACTCAACGATCCTTCCGAACAAAACCCTTACACATCTGTCCGTCCAACTGACCCCCGAGATACCTAACACGCAGATTAACACGTCAGCGGTGATCGGCGTGTCATAGAGGAGTCACAAAGACGGGCAAAATAGAGTGGTTGAATAAAAAATACTCACTCAATTGGCCGTGATTTAACGTAGCACACAATGATGCAAAGCCCATGCAAAGTCCAGTGGCCCAAGCAAACAAATAAGATAGATCTGGCTCGGCGTTCCTCATCTCCACATCGTCACCCAGCACGCCGACGCCCAATAACAATTCCCCCGCAAATTGTGCACCTCGAGCGGCAGTACTTTAAACGGCGCCGTCTTCGGCGTGGACGGCATGAACCAAGTCGGCAAGCATCGTCACCCAGCACACAGACGTCCACTAACAATTCCTCCCCCCTGCAAATTGCGCGCCGCGAACGGCAGTACTTTCAAGTATGCCGCCTTCGGCGGGGACATCGTGAACCAAATCGGCAGGCAGGCGTCGTCAGCCGGTCGACCGACCCCCAGTTGCATTGCCCCAACGGCCATTGTGCACTTCGAACAGAACAGTGCTTTTAAAATATTCCGCCTGCCGCGTGTACATCATGAAACAAATGGAAAGGACGAACCGGGCGTGCAACCGATGCACGGAGAGTGACAGGTCGTCAAGCAAGTCCGTGGCAATCCGTCGGCCGACTCGGCCGCGGCCAGCAGAGGCGTTTTGGCCCGGGCGCGCCGAACTTTGCGCGCCCTCGGTATGCGTAACACTAGCACATGCCTTCAAAACTCACTACAAAATAACCCCAAAGTATGCCGCCTTCCCCGTGGGCCTTGTTACCAATATCTTGCCCTGCTTCCTGATGCCCTTATGGGGTCGGCTCTGTTCTTGCAGAACCCTCAGGTGGTGCAGAGTCTGGGCCATTTTATCAATATCTTGCCCTGATTCCTGATGCCCTTATGGGGTCGGCTCTGTTCTTGCAGAACCCTGAGGTGGTGCAGAGTCTGCGCCTTGTTATCAATATCTTGCCCTGCTTCCTGAAACCCTTATGGGGTTGGTTCTGTTACAAAACCCTCAGGTGGTGCAGAGTCTGGGCCACTTTATAAATAACTCTGCCTGCATTAGGGTCAGGGTTAGGGTTAGGGTTAGGGTTAGGGTTAGGGTTAGGGTTAGGGTTAGGGTTAGGGTTAGGGTTAGGGTTAGGGTTAGGGTTAGGGTTAGGGTTAGGGTTAGGGTTAGGGTTAGGGTTAGGGTTAGGGGTAGGGGTAGGGGTAGGGGTAGCGGTAGGGGTAGGGGTAGGGGTAGGGGTAGTTTGAACTACTGCCGCTCCAGGCGCGCACTGTGCGTGGGTAATTTTCAGTGGGCGTCGGTGTGCTGGGTGACGATGCCGCCCAGACTCTGCACCACCTGAGGGATCTGCAAGAACAGAGCCGAACCCGCAAGGGTATCGGGAAGCAGGGCAAGATATTGATAACAAGGCCCAGACTCTGCACCACCCGAGGGTTCTGCAAGAACAGAGCCGACCCCATAAGGGTATCAGGAAGCAGGGTGAGATAGTGACACCATTTGTAAAACCGGCAAATCCCACCCAGGAAACATTGCAAAAATTGGCCTCTAATGCTGGAACGTGGGTAAAGCCAAACAAACACGACACGTTTTAAAAGAACGTTACTAAAACAGCCTGGGATATGCCCATGACAAAGGATAGGCCGAACCTCACCAGAAAAAAAGAGAGGGAGACCACGGCAGAGCTGAGGGATAAACATGAGATGGTGATAAAACCAGCAGACGAGGGGAGCAGTAGGGTTACAAATTAATGTCAATATGGGGCCTGCTCCCACTGGGTAATAGACAAAAACATAGAACAGGGTGACAGGAGAGACTGGATAGCACAGAGGATAACCCGTGAGCGAAATAATGGGGTGTATGCAGTTCAATGTAAGGAGTGTACCTTACGGTACATAGGGGAAACAGGTAAAACAGCCTCAGCGGTGATCGACGTGTCAAAGAGGAGTCACAAAGACGGGCAAAATAAAGTGGTTGATTATAGACAATAGACAATAGACAATAGGTGCAGGAGTCGGCCATTCAGCCCTTCGAGCCAGCACCGCCATTCAATGCGATCATGGCTGATCACTCTCAATCAGTACCCCGTTCCTGCCTTCTCCCCATACCCCCTCACTCCGTTATCCTTAAGAGCTCTATCCAGCTCTCTCTTGAAAGCATCCAACGAACTGGCCTCCACTGCCTTCTGAGGCAGAGAATTCCACACCTTCACCACTCTCTGACTGAAAAGGTTCTTCCTCATCTCCGTTCTAAATGGCCTACCCCTTATTCTTAAACGGTGGCCCCTTGTTCTGGACTCCCCCAACATTGGGAACATGTTTCCTGCCTCTAATGTGTCCAATCCCCTAATTATCGTATATGTTTCAATAAGATCCCCCCTCATTCTTCTAAATACCAGTGTATACAAGCCCAATCGCTCCAGCCTTTCAACATACGACCGTCCCGCCATTCCGGGAATTAACCTAGTGAACCTACGCTGCACGCCCTCCATAGCAAGAATATCCTTCCTCAAATTTGGAGACCAAAACTGCACACAGTACTCCAGGTGCGGTCTCACCAGGGCCCGCTACAACTGTAGAAGGACCTCTTTGCTCCTATACTCAACTCCTCTGGTTACGAAGGCCAACATTCCATTGGCTTTCTTCACTGCCTGCTGTACCTGCATGCTTCCTTTCATTGACTGATGCACTAGGACATCCAGATCTCGTTGAACTCCCCCTCCTCCTAACTTGACACCATTCAGACAATAATCTGCCTTTCTACTCTTACTTCCAAAGTGAATAACCTCGCACTTATCTACATTAAACTGCATCTGCCATGTATCCGCCCACTCACACAACCTGTCCAAGTCATCCTGCAGCCTTATTGCATCTTCCTCACAATTCACACTACCCTCCAGCTTAGTATCATCTGCAAATTTGCTAATGGTACTTTTAATCCCTCCGTCTAAGTCATTAATGCATATCGTAAATAGCTGGGGTCCCAGCACCGAACCTTGCGGTACCCCACTGGTCACTGCCTGCCATTCCGAGAGGGACCCATTTATACCCACTCTTTGCTTTCCGTCTGTCAACCAATTTTCTATCCATGTCAGTACCCTACCCCCAATACCACGTGCCCTAATTTTGCCCACTAATCTCCTATGTGGGAGCTTGTCGAAGGCTTTCTGAAAGTCGAGGTACACCACGTCCACTGACTCTCCCCTGTCAATTTTCCTAGTTACATCCTCAAAACATTCCAGTAGATTTGTCAAGCATGATTTCCCCTTCGTAAATCCATGCTGACTCGCAATGATCCTGTTACTGCTATCCAAATGCTCAGCAATTTCGTCTTTTCTAATTGACTCCAGCATCTTCCCCACCACTGATGTCAGACTAACTGGTCTATAATTACCCGTTTTCTCTCTCCCTCCCTTCTTAAAAAGTGGGATAACATTTGCTATCCTCCAATCCACAGGAACTGATCCTGAATCTATATAGAACATTGAAAAATGATCTCCAATGCTTCCACTATTTCTAGAGCCACCTCCTTAGGTACCCTGGGATGCAGACCATCAGGCCCTGGGGATTTATCAGCCTTCAGTCCCATCAGTCTACCCAAAACCATTTCCTGCCTAATGTGGATTTCCTTCAGTTCCTCCATCACCCTAGGTTCTCCGGCCCCTAGAACATTTGGGAGATTGTGTGTATCTTCCTCAGTGAAGACAGACCCAAAGTAACGGTTTAACTCGTCTGCCATTTCTTTGTTCCCCATAATAAATTCCCCCGTTTCTGTCTTCAAGGGACCCACATTTGCCTTGACTATTTTTTTCCTCTTCACGTACCTAAAAAAACTTTTGCTATCCTCCTTTATATTATTGGCTAGTTTACCCTCGCACCTCATCTTTTCTCCCCGCATTGCCTCTTTAGTTAACTTTTGTTGCTCTTTAAAAGAGTCCCAATCCTCTGTCTTCCCACTCTTCTTTGCTATGTTATACCTCCTCTCCTTAATTTTTATGCTGTCCCTGACTTCCCTTGTCAGCCACAGGTGTCTCTTACTCCCCTTAGAGTCTTTCCACCTCTTTGGAATAAATTGATCCTGCAACCTCTGCATTATTCCCTGGAATACCTGCCATTGCTGTTCTACCGTCTTCCCTGCTAGGGCCTCCTTCCAGTCAATTTTGGCCAGCTCCCGCCTCATGCCTCTGTAATCCCCTTTGCTATACTGTAATACAGACACTTCCGATTTTCCCTTCTACCTTTCCATTTGCAGAGTAAAACTTATCGTGTTGTGATCACTGCCTCCTAACGGCTCTTTTACCTCTAGTCCCCTTATCAGATCAGGATCATTAAAAACACTCACTCTATTGGCCGTGATTTAACCTAGCACACAGTGTTGCAAAGCCCACGCAAAGTCCAGTGGGCCAAGCAAACAAATAAGATAGATCTGGCTCGGCGTTCCACATCTCCACATCGTCACCCAGCACGCCGACGCCCATTAACAATTCCCCCGCAAATTGTGCACCTCGAGCGGCAGTACTTTAAACGGCGCCGTCTTCGGCGTGGACGGCATGAACCAAGTCGGCAAGCATCGTCACCTAGCACACAGACGTGCACTAACAATTCCTCCCCCCGCAAATTGCGCGCCGCGAACGGCGGTACTTTCAAGTATGCCGCCTTCGGCGGGGACATCGTGAACCAAATCGGCAGGCAGGCGTCGTCAGCCGGTCGACCGACCCCCAGCTGCATTTCCCCAACGGACATTGTGCACTTCGTACAGAACAGTGCTTTTAAAATATTCCGCCTGCCGCGTGGACATCATGAACCAAATGAGCAGGCAGGCATCATATCATATCATATCATACACATACAGCCGGAAACAGGCCTTTTCGGCCCTCCAAGTCCGTGCCGCCCAGCGATCCCCGTACATTAACATTATCCTATACCCACTAGGGACAGTCAGCCCCCAGCACAACGACGCCCCCGCTAACAATTCCCCACGCACATGGTGCGCTCGAGCTGCAGCACTTTAAAGTACGCCGCCTTCGGCGGGGACATCGTGAACCAAAGGAGCAGGCAGCCATGGTCACCGCCAGCACAACGACGGCGCCGCTAACAATTCCCCGCGCACCTTGTGCGCTCGAGCTGCAGTACTTTAAAGTACGCCGCCTTCGGCGGGGACATCGTGAACCAAAGGAGCAGGCAGCCATGGTCACCGCCAGCACAACCACGGCGCCGCTAACAATTCCACGCGCACCTTGTGCGCTCGAGCTGCAGTACTTTAAAGTACGCCGCCTTCGGCGGGGACATCGTGAACCAAAGGAGCAGGCAGCCATGGTCACCGCCAGCACAAGCACGGCGCCGCTAACAATTCCCCGCGCACCTTGTGCGCTCGAGCTGCAGTACTTTAAAGTACGCCGCCTTCGGCGGGGACATCGTGAACCAAAGGAGCAGGCAGCCATGGTCACCGCCAGCACAACCACGGCGCCGCTAAC
>NW_027601286.1:222500-227500 GCF_053455715.1 Rhinoraja longicauda
CATTAGCTGCTAGCTAACGCGTCAGACCTTTTACATTCTTTAGAGGATTGAAACCTCAGGGCCTTTAACCCCCGTTCACCGTTTACACTCAACGATCCTTCCGAACAAAACCCTTACACATCTGTCCGTCCAACTGACCCCCGAGATACCTAACACGCAGATTAACACGTCAGCGGTGATCGGCGTGTCATAGAGGAGTCACAAAGACGGGCAAAATAGAGTGGTTGAATAAAAAATACTCACTCAATTGGCCGTGATTTAACGTAGCACACAATGATGCAAAGCCCATGCAAAGTCCAGTGGCCCAAGCAAACAAATAAGATAGATCTGGCTCGGCGTTCCTCATCTCCACATCGTCACCCAGCACGCCGACGCCCAATAACAATTCCCCCGCAAATTGTGCACCTCGAGCGGCAGTACTTTAAACGGCGCCGTCTTCGGCGTGGACGGCATGAACCAAGTCGGCAAGCATCGTCACCCAGCACACAGACGTCCACTAACAATTCCTCCCCCCTGCAAATTGCGCGCCGCGAACGGCAGTACTTTCAAGTATGCCGCCTTCGGCGGGGACATCGTGAACCAAATCGGCAGGCAGGCGTCGTCAGCCGGTCGACCGACCCCCAGTTGCATTGCCCCAACGGCCATTGTGCACTTCGAACAGAACAGTGCTTTTAAAATATTCCGCCTGCCGCGTGTACATCATGAAACAAATGGAAAGGACGAACCGGGCGTGCAACCGATGCACGGAGAGTGACAGGTCGTCAAGCAAGTCCGTGGCAATCCGTCGGCCGACTCGGCCGCGGCCAGCAGAGGCGTTTTGGCCCGGGCGCGCCGAACTTTGCGCGCCCTCGGTATGCGTAACACTAGCACATGCCTTCAAAACTCACTACAAAATAACCCCAAAGTATGCCGCCTTCCCCGTGGGCCTTGTTACCAATATCTTGCCCTGCTTCCTGATGCCCTTATGGGGTCGGCTCTGTTCTTGCAGAACCCTCAGGTGGTGCAGAGTCTGGGCCATTTTATCAATATCTTGCCCTGATTCCTGATGCCCTTATGGGGTCGGCTCTGTTCTTGCAGAACCCTGAGGTGGTGCAGAGTCTGCGCCTTGTTATCAATATCTTGCCCTGCTTCCTGAAACCCTTATGGGGTTGGTTCTGTTACAAAACCCTCAGGTGGTGCAGAGTCTGGGCCACTTTATAAATAACTCTGCCTGCATTAGGGTCAGGGTTAGGGTTAGGGTTAGGGTTAGGGTTAGGGTTAGGGTTAGGGTTAGGGTTAGGGTTAGGGTTAGGGTTAGGGTTAGGGTTAGGGTTAGGGTTAGGGTTAGGGTTAGGGTTAGGGGTAGGGGTAGGGGTAGGGGTAGCGGTAGGGGTAGGGGTAGGGGTAGGGGTAGTTTGAACTACTGCCGCTCCAGGCGCGCACTGTGCGTGGGTAATTTTCAGTGGGCGTCGGTGTGCTGGGTGACGATGCCGCCCAGACTCTGCACCACCTGAGGGATCTGCAAGAACAGAGCCGAACCCGCAAGGGTATCGGGAAGCAGGGCAAGATATTGATAACAAGGCCCAGACTCTGCACCACCCGAGGGTTCTGCAAGAACAGAGCCGACCCCATAAGGGTATCAGGAAGCAGGGTGAGATAGTGACACCATTTGTAAAACCGGCAAATCCCACCCAGGAAACATTGCAAAAATTGGCCTCTAATGCTGGAACGTGGGTAAAGCCAAACAAACACGACACGTTTTAAAAGAACGTTACTAAAACAGCCTGGGATATGCCCATGACAAAGGATAGGCCGAACCTCACCAGAAAAAAAGAGAGGGAGACCACGGCAGAGCTGAGGGATAAACATGAGATGGTGATAAAACCAGCAGACGAGGGGAGCAGTAGGGTTACAAATTAATGTCAATATGGGGCCTGCTCCCACTGGGTAATAGACAAAAACATAGAACAGGGTGACAGGAGAGACTGGATAGCACAGAGGATAACCCGTGAGCGAAATAATGGGGTGTATGCAGTTCAATGTAAGGAGTGTACCTTACGGTACATAGGGGAAACAGGTAAAACAGCCTCAGCGGTGATCGACGTGTCAAAGAGGAGTCACAAAGACGGGCAAAATAAAGTGGTTGATTATAGACAATAGACAATAGACAATAGGTGCAGGAGTCGGCCATTCAGCCCTTCGAGCCAGCACCGCCATTCAATGCGATCATGGCTGATCACTCTCAATCAGTACCCCGTTCCTGCCTTCTCCCCATACCCCCTCACTCCGTTATCCTTAAGAGCTCTATCCAGCTCTCTCTTGAAAGCATCCAACGAACTGGCCTCCACTGCCTTCTGAGGCAGAGAATTCCACACCTTCACCACTCTCTGACTGAAAAGGTTCTTCCTCATCTCCGTTCTAAATGGCCTACCCCTTATTCTTAAACGGTGGCCCCTTGTTCTGGACTCCCCCAACATTGGGAACATGTTTCCTGCCTCTAATGTGTCCAATCCCCTAATTATCGTATATGTTTCAATAAGATCCCCCCTCATTCTTCTAAATACCAGTGTATACAAGCCCAATCGCTCCAGCCTTTCAACATACGACCGTCCCGCCATTCCGGGAATTAACCTAGTGAACCTACGCTGCACGCCCTCCATAGCAAGAATATCCTTCCTCAAATTTGGAGACCAAAACTGCACACAGTACTCCAGGTGCGGTCTCACCAGGGCCCGCTACAACTGTAGAAGGACCTCTTTGCTCCTATACTCAACTCCTCTGGTTACGAAGGCCAACATTCCATTGGCTTTCTTCACTGCCTGCTGTACCTGCATGCTTCCTTTCATTGACTGATGCACTAGGACATCCAGATCTCGTTGAACTCCCCCTCCTCCTAACTTGACACCATTCAGACAATAATCTGCCTTTCTACTCTTACTTCCAAAGTGAATAACCTCGCACTTATCTACATTAAACTGCATCTGCCATGTATCCGCCCACTCACACAACCTGTCCAAGTCATCCTGCAGCCTTATTGCATCTTCCTCACAATTCACACTACCCTCCAGCTTAGTATCATCTGCAAATTTGCTAATGGTACTTTTAATCCCTCCGTCTAAGTCATTAATGCATATCGTAAATAGCTGGGGTCCCAGCACCGAACCTTGCGGTACCCCACTGGTCACTGCCTGCCATTCCGAGAGGGACCCATTTATACCCACTCTTTGCTTTCCGTCTGTCAACCAATTTTCTATCCATGTCAGTACCCTACCCCCAATACCACGTGCCCTAATTTTGCCCACTAATCTCCTATGTGGGAGCTTGTCGAAGGCTTTCTGAAAGTCGAGGTACACCACGTCCACTGACTCTCCCCTGTCAATTTTCCTAGTTACATCCTCAAAACATTCCAGTAGATTTGTCAAGCATGATTTCCCCTTCGTAAATCCATGCTGACTCGCAATGATCCTGTTACTGCTATCCAAATGCTCAGCAATTTCGTCTTTTCTAATTGACTCCAGCATCTTCCCCACCACTGATGTCAGACTAACTGGTCTATAATTACCCGTTTTCTCTCTCCCTCCCTTCTTAAAAAGTGGGATAACATTTGCTATCCTCCAATCCACAGGAACTGATCCTGAATCTATATAGAACATTGAAAAATGATCTCCAATGCTTCCACTATTTCTAGAGCCACCTCCTTAGGTACCCTGGGATGCAGACCATCAGGCCCTGGGGATTTATCAGCCTTCAGTCCCATCAGTCTACCCAAAACCATTTCCTGCCTAATGTGGATTTCCTTCAGTTCCTCCATCACCCTAGGTTCTCCGGCCCCTAGAACATTTGGGAGATTGTGTGTATCTTCCTCAGTGAAGACAGACCCAAAGTAACGGTTTAACTCGTCTGCCATTTCTTTGTTCCCCATAATAAATTCCCCCGTTTCTGTCTTCAAGGGACCCACATTTGCCTTGACTATTTTTTTCCTCTTCACGTACCTAAAAAAACTTTTGCTATCCTCCTTTATATTATTGGCTAGTTTACCCTCGCACCTCATCTTTTCTCCCCGCATTGCCTCTTTAGTTAACTTTTGTTGCTCTTTAAAAGAGTCCCAATCCTCTGTCTTCCCACTCTTCTTTGCTATGTTATACCTCCTCTCCTTAATTTTTATGCTGTCCCTGACTTCCCTTGTCAGCCACAGGTGTCTCTTACTCCCCTTAGAGTCTTTCCACCTCTTTGGAATAAATTGATCCTGCAACCTCTGCATTATTCCCTGGAATACCTGCCATTGCTGTTCTACCGTCTTCCCTGCTAGGGCCTCCTTCCAGTCAATTTTGGCCAGCTCCCGCCTCATGCCTCTGTAATCCCCTTTGCTATACTGTAATACAGACACTTCCGATTTTCCCTTCTACCTTTCCATTTGCAGAGTAAAACTTATCGTGTTGTGATCACTGCCTCCTAACGGCTCTTTTACCTCTAGTCCCCTTATCAGATCAGGATCATTAAAAACACTCACTCTATTGGCCGTGATTTAACCTAGCACACAGTGTTGCAAAGCCCACGCAAAGTCCAGTGGGCCAAGCAAACAAATAAGATAGATCTGGCTCGGCGTTCCACATCTCCACATCGTCACCCAGCACGCCGACGCCCATTAACAATTCCCCCGCAAATTGTGCACCTCGAGCGGCAGTACTTTAAACGGCGCCGTCTTCGGCGTGGACGGCATGAACCAAGTCGGCAAGCATCGTCACCTAGCACACAGACGTGCACTAACAATTCCTCCCCCCGCAAATTGCGCGCCGCGAACGGCGGTACTTTCAAGTATGCCGCCTTCGGCGGGGACATCGTGAACCAAATCGGCAGGCAGGCGTCGTCAGCCGGTCGACCGACCCCCAGCTGCATTTCCCCAACGGACATTGTGCACTTCGTACAGAACAGTGCTTTTAAAATATTCCGCCTGCCGCGTGGACATCATGAACCAAATGAGCAGGCAGGCATCATATCATATCATATCATACACATACAGC
>NW_027601286.1:240000-247500 GCF_053455715.1 Rhinoraja longicauda
GCACCTCACCACACAATCTTTTCTAAGTGTCTCTGAAAATCGTGTTCCCGAAAATCTCCGGGCACGCCACCTCCATCTTCGCGCAAAACAAACCGTTTTGAGGTCGGCGGGAGTCGGCCCGGTCGTCCGTCCGGTCGTGTCGCACTGACGCCCGCCGCGGGGCCGCAAACTGCGGGGTCATAGAGACTTCCGGTGGTAAGTCGTTAACCGTGATCGGGACCGCCCGGACAAGAAATGCCATTTTCTGGCCGGCGGGAGACGGGCCGATAGGCCTGGCGGGAAAGGCGCGCCGCGGCCCCGCTGAAGGCCGCACATCGGACCTCCTCGACTTCCGCCGTCAAATCGTTAACCTGCGGCGGGCAAAAAAGAAGCGACGCCAGCTTTCGGACTTAGTGCAATTCTCGAATGTCGCGGCTGACTTGGCGGTACGAGCGTTCGGAAGTCCCGCCGGAATTGCGACGCTTCGAACGGTCGAGGCGGCCAATCTCGACCTCAGCGGCGGCACTGGCGCGATACACGTTTCTGCCGCCAGGGGGGGGGGGGGGGGTGGGGGGGGGCAAGCCAGCCGGCCGGGGGCGCCCGGCGCCGATCCGGCGCTTACTCGACACGCTCGAGCATCCGAACCCGTCTTATCTACGGGACCGCCGTTGCCACTTGAACACCTTTCGCCGAGAGTATCCGGGCACCCCACCTACCCGCCGGAATCACGAACCACGAGGTAGAAGTCAGGAACCAACAGGAGAAGTCGTGAACTAAATGGCGAATTCATGAACCAAACGGAGAGAAGTCATGAACCGAGCGGTTTAGGGTCAGGGTGAGGGTTGTTAGGGTGAGGCCGTTAGGGTGAGGCCGTTGCTTCGAGCGGGAAGATGGGCAGCCCCGCCCCCCCCCCCCCCCCCCCCCCGTTGGGTGGAAGGAAACCTCTGCTGCGGGCCCGGCAACCATCCCGAACGGACCCGCTGGGTCCAAATGTCTGCCGAGGGCGGTCCTGCTGCGGTCGCGGGTTCGTTGGAAACCTCTCCTGCTGCTGGCATGGCCACCCTCCCCCCCCCCCGCCCGACTGACGACCCTGCGGGCCCGGCGACCCGGTGTCCCGTTGCCGCGCGGGGAGTGATCCTCGGGGCCGTGCCGGGCGGGCCCAGCGACACGAAGAGAGTGGGGGGGGGGGTCGGAGGGAGTGGCACTGGGGAGAGAGGGGTGGGGGAGAGAGTGCCCCCCCCCCCCCATTAGGGGCGAGTTTATGCAGTCATCAGAGTTTATACCTAACCTCATGATGCTTTATTAGCCGGATAGGCTGTCTGACCTCGCCCCCAGTCCCTACTCCTTCCACTGGATTCTTCTTATACCCTCTTTTTCTTCGTGCCCCCCCCCCCCCCCCACGCAGGGAGGGTTCCAAGAGGGAGGAGGGAGGGAGGGAGTCCCGGGGCCGTGAGAGAGAGAGAGCCTCATTAGCTGCTAGGTTCACCTCATTAGCTGCTAGCTAACGCGTCAGACCTTTTACATTCTTTAGAGGATTGAAACCTCAGGGCCTTTAACCCCCGTTCACCGTTTACACTCAACGATCCTTCCGAACAAAACCCTTACACATCTGTCCGTCCAACTGACCCCCGAGATACCTAACACGCAGATTAACACGTCAGCGGTGATCGGCGTGTCATAGAGGAGTCACAAAGACGGGCAAAATAGAGTGGTTGAATAAAAAATACTCACTCAATTGGCCGTGATTTAACGTAGCACACAATGATGCAAAGCCCATGCAAAGTCCAGTGGCCCAAGCAAACAAATAAGATAGATCTGGCTCGGCGTTCCTCATCTCCACATCGTCACCCAGCACGCCGACGCCCAATAACAATTCCCCCGCAAATTGTGCACCTCGAGCGGCAGTACTTTAAACGGCGCCGTCTTCGGCGTGGACGGCATGAACCAAGTCGGCAAGCATCGTCACCCAGCACACAGACGTCCACTAACAATTCCTCCCCCCTGCAAATTGCGCGCCGCGAACGGCAGTACTTTCAAGTATGCCGCCTTCGGCGGGGACATCGTGAACCAAATCGGCAGGCAGGCGTCGTCAGCCGGTCGACCGACCCCCAGTTGCATTGCCCCAACGGCCATTGTGCACTTCGAACAGAACAGTGCTTTTAAAATATTCCGCCTGCCGCGTGTACATCATGAAACAAATGGAAAGGACGAACCGGGCGTGCAACCGATGCACGGAGAGTGACAGGTCGTCAAGCAAGTCCGTGGCAATCCGTCGGCCGACTCGGCCGCGGCCAGCAGAGGCGTTTTGGCCCGGGCGCGCCGAACTTTGCGCGCCCTCGGTATGCGTAACACTAGCACATGCCTTCAAAACTCACTACAAAATAACCCCAAAGTATGCCGCCTTCCCCGTGGGCCTTGTTACCAATATCTTGCCCTGCTTCCTGATGCCCTTATGGGGTCGGCTCTGTTCTTGCAGAACCCTCAGGTGGTGCAGAGTCTGGGCCATTTTATCAATATCTTGCCCTGATTCCTGATGCCCTTATGGGGTCGGCTCTGTTCTTGCAGAACCCTGAGGTGGTGCAGAGTCTGCGCCTTGTTATCAATATCTTGCCCTGCTTCCTGAAACCCTTATGGGGTTGGTTCTGTTACAAAACCCTCAGGTGGTGCAGAGTCTGGGCCACTTTATAAATAACTCTGCCTGCATTAGGGTCAGGGTTAGGGTTAGGGTTAGGGTTAGGGTTAGGGTTAGGGTTAGGGTTAGGGTTAGGGTTAGGGTTAGGGTTAGGGTTAGGGTTAGGGTTAGGGTTAGGGTTAGGGTTAGGGTTAGGGGTAGGGGTAGGGGTAGGGGTAGCGGTAGGGGTAGGGGTAGGGGTAGGGGTAGTTTGAACTACTGCCGCTCCAGGCGCGCACTGTGCGTGGGTAATTTTCAGTGGGCGTCGGTGTGCTGGGTGACGATGCCGCCCAGACTCTGCACCACCTGAGGGATCTGCAAGAACAGAGCCGAACCCGCAAGGGTATCGGGAAGCAGGGCAAGATATTGATAACAAGGCCCAGACTCTGCACCACCCGAGGGTTCTGCAAGAACAGAGCCGACCCCATAAGGGTATCAGGAAGCAGGGTGAGATAGTGACACCATTTGTAAAACCGGCAAATCCCACCCAGGAAACATTGCAAAAATTGGCCTCTAATGCTGGAACGTGGGTAAAGCCAAACAAACACGACACGTTTTAAAAGAACGTTACTAAAACAGCCTGGGATATGCCCATGACAAAGGATAGGCCGAACCTCACCAGAAAAAAAGAGAGGGAGACCACGGCAGAGCTGAGGGATAAACATGAGATGGTGATAAAACCAGCAGACGAGGGGAGCAGTAGGGTTACAAATTAATGTCAATATGGGGCCTGCTCCCACTGGGTAATAGACAAAAACATAGAACAGGGTGACAGGAGAGACTGGATAGCACAGAGGATAACCCGTGAGCGAAATAATGGGGTGTATGCAGTTCAATGTAAGGAGTGTACCTTACGGTACATAGGGGAAACAGGTAAAACAGCCTCAGCGGTGATCGACGTGTCAAAGAGGAGTCACAAAGACGGGCAAAATAAAGTGGTTGATTATAGACAATAGACAATAGACAATAGGTGCAGGAGTCGGCCATTCAGCCCTTCGAGCCAGCACCGCCATTCAATGCGATCATGGCTGATCACTCTCAATCAGTACCCCGTTCCTGCCTTCTCCCCATACCCCCTCACTCCGTTATCCTTAAGAGCTCTATCCAGCTCTCTCTTGAAAGCATCCAACGAACTGGCCTCCACTGCCTTCTGAGGCAGAGAATTCCACACCTTCACCACTCTCTGACTGAAAAGGTTCTTCCTCATCTCCGTTCTAAATGGCCTACCCCTTATTCTTAAACGGTGGCCCCTTGTTCTGGACTCCCCCAACATTGGGAACATGTTTCCTGCCTCTAATGTGTCCAATCCCCTAATTATCGTATATGTTTCAATAAGATCCCCCCTCATTCTTCTAAATACCAGTGTATACAAGCCCAATCGCTCCAGCCTTTCAACATACGACCGTCCCGCCATTCCGGGAATTAACCTAGTGAACCTACGCTGCACGCCCTCCATAGCAAGAATATCCTTCCTCAAATTTGGAGACCAAAACTGCACACAGTACTCCAGGTGCGGTCTCACCAGGGCCCGCTACAACTGTAGAAGGACCTCTTTGCTCCTATACTCAACTCCTCTGGTTACGAAGGCCAACATTCCATTGGCTTTCTTCACTGCCTGCTGTACCTGCATGCTTCCTTTCATTGACTGATGCACTAGGACATCCAGATCTCGTTGAACTCCCCCTCCTCCTAACTTGACACCATTCAGACAATAATCTGCCTTTCTACTCTTACTTCCAAAGTGAATAACCTCGCACTTATCTACATTAAACTGCATCTGCCATGTATCCGCCCACTCACACAACCTGTCCAAGTCATCCTGCAGCCTTATTGCATCTTCCTCACAATTCACACTACCCTCCAGCTTAGTATCATCTGCAAATTTGCTAATGGTACTTTTAATCCCTCCGTCTAAGTCATTAATGCATATCGTAAATAGCTGGGGTCCCAGCACCGAACCTTGCGGTACCCCACTGGTCACTGCCTGCCATTCCGAGAGGGACCCATTTATACCCACTCTTTGCTTTCCGTCTGTCAACCAATTTTCTATCCATGTCAGTACCCTACCCCCAATACCACGTGCCCTAATTTTGCCCACTAATCTCCTATGTGGGAGCTTGTCGAAGGCTTTCTGAAAGTCGAGGTACACCACGTCCACTGACTCTCCCCTGTCAATTTTCCTAGTTACATCCTCAAAACATTCCAGTAGATTTGTCAAGCATGATTTCCCCTTCGTAAATCCATGCTGACTCGCAATGATCCTGTTACTGCTATCCAAATGCTCAGCAATTTCGTCTTTTCTAATTGACTCCAGCATCTTCCCCACCACTGATGTCAGACTAACTGGTCTATAATTACCCGTTTTCTCTCTCCCTCCCTTCTTAAAAAGTGGGATAACATTTGCTATCCTCCAATCCACAGGAACTGATCCTGAATCTATATAGAACATTGAAAAATGATCTCCAATGCTTCCACTATTTCTAGAGCCACCTCCTTAGGTACCCTGGGATGCAGACCATCAGGCCCTGGGGATTTATCAGCCTTCAGTCCCATCAGTCTACCCAAAACCATTTCCTGCCTAATGTGGATTTCCTTCAGTTCCTCCATCACCCTAGGTTCTCCGGCCCCTAGAACATTTGGGAGATTGTGTGTATCTTCCTCAGTGAAGACAGACCCAAAGTAACGGTTTAACTCGTCTGCCATTTCTTTGTTCCCCATAATAAATTCCCCCGTTTCTGTCTTCAAGGGACCCACATTTGCCTTGACTATTTTTTTCCTCTTCACGTACCTAAAAAAACTTTTGCTATCCTCCTTTATATTATTGGCTAGTTTACCCTCGCACCTCATCTTTTCTCCCCGCATTGCCTCTTTAGTTAACTTTTGTTGCTCTTTAAAAGAGTCCCAATCCTCTGTCTTCCCACTCTTCTTTGCTATGTTATACCTCCTCTCCTTAATTTTTATGCTGTCCCTGACTTCCCTTGTCAGCCACAGGTGTCTCTTACTCCCCTTAGAGTCTTTCCACCTCTTTGGAATAAATTGATCCTGCAACCTCTGCATTATTCCCTGGAATACCTGCCATTGCTGTTCTACCGTCTTCCCTGCTAGGGCCTCCTTCCAGTCAATTTTGGCCAGCTCCCGCCTCATGCCTCTGTAATCCCCTTTGCTATACTGTAATACAGACACTTCCGATTTTCCCTTCTACCTTTCCATTTGCAGAGTAAAACTTATCGTGTTGTGATCACTGCCTCCTAACGGCTCTTTTACCTCTAGTCCCCTTATCAGATCAGGATCATTAAAAACACTCACTCTATTGGCCGTGATTTAACCTAGCACACAGTGTTGCAAAGCCCACGCAAAGTCCAGTGGGCCAAGCAAACAAATAAGATAGATCTGGCTCGGCGTTCCACATCTCCACATCGTCACCCAGCACGCCGACGCCCATTAACAATTCCCCCGCAAATTGTGCACCTCGAGCGGCAGTACTTTAAACGGCGCCGTCTTCGGCGTGGACGGCATGAACCAAGTCGGCAAGCATCGTCACCTAGCACACAGACGTGCACTAACAATTCCTCCCCCCGCAAATTGCGCGCCGCGAACGGCGGTACTTTCAAGTATGCCGCCTTCGGCGGGGACATCGTGAACCAAATCGGCAGGCAGGCGTCGTCAGCCGGTCGACCGACCCCCAGCTGCATTTCCCCAACGGACATTGTGCACTTCGTACAGAACAGTGCTTTTAAAATATTCCGCCTGCCGCGTGGACATCATGAACCAAATGAGCAGGCAGGCATCATATCATATCATATCATACACATACAGCCGGAAACAGGCCTTTTCGGCCCTCCAAGTCCGTGCCGCCCAGCGATCCCCGTACATTAACATTATCCTATACCCACTAGGGACAGTCAGCCCCCAGCACAACGACGCCCCCGCTAACAATTCCCCACGCACATGGTGCGCTCGAGCTGCAGCACTTTAAAGTACGCCGCCTTCGGCGGGGACATCGTGAACCAAAGGAGCAGGCAGCCATGGTCACCGCCAGCACAACGACGGCGCCGCTAACAATTCCCCGCGCACCTTGTGCGCTCGAGCTGCAGTACTTTAAAGTACGCCGCCTTCGGCGGGGACATCGTGAACCAAAGGAGCAGGCAGCCATGGTCACCGCCAGCACAACCACGGCGCCGCTAACAATTCCACGCGCACCTTGTGCGCTCGAGCTGCAGTACTTTAAAGTACGCCGCCTTCGGCGGGGACATCGTGAACCAAAGGAGCAGGCAGCCATGGTCACCGCCAGCACAAGCACGGCGCCGCTAACAATTCCCCGCGCACCTTGTGCGCTCGAGCTGCAGTACTTTAAAGTACGCCGCCTTCGGCGGGGACATCGTGAACCAAAGGAGCAGGCAGCCATGGTCACCGCCAGCACAACCACGGCGCCGCTAACAATTCCACGCGCACCTTGTGCGCTCGAGCTGCAGTACTTTAAAGTACGCCGCCTTCGGCGGGGACATCGTGAACCAAAGGAGCAGGCAGCCATGGTCACCGCCAGCACAAGCACGGCGCCGCTAACAATTCCCCGCGCACCTTGTGCGCTCGAGCTGCAGTACTTTAAAGTACGCCGCCTTCGGCGGGGACATCGTGAACCAAAGGAGCAGGCAGCCATGGTCACCGCCAGCACAACCACGGCGCCGCTAACAATTCCCCGCGCACCTTGTGCGCTCGAGCTGCAGTACTTTAAAGTACGCCGCCTTCGGCGGGGACATCGTGAACCAAAGGAGCAGGCAGCCATGGTCACCGCCAGCACAAGCACGGCGCCGCTAACAATTCCCCGCGCACCTTGTGCGCTCGAGCTGCAG
>NW_027601286.1:260000-267500 GCF_053455715.1 Rhinoraja longicauda
TGATCCTCGGGGCCGTGCCGGGCGGGCCCAGCGACACGAAGAGAGTGGGGGGGGGGTCGGAGGGAGTGGCACTGGGGAGAGAGGGGTGGGGGAGAGAGTGCCCCCCCCCCCCCCATTAGGGGCGAGTTTATGCAGTCATCAGAGTTTATACCTAACCTCATGATGCTTTATTAGCCGGATAGGCTGTCTGACCTCGCCCCCAGTCCCTACTCCTTCCACTGGATTCTTCTTATACCCTCTTTTTCTTCGTGCCCCCCCCCCACGCAGGGAGGGTTCCAAGAGGGAGGAGGGAGGGAGGGAGTCCCGGGGCCGTGAGAGAGAGAGAGCCTCATTAGCTGCTAGGTTCACCTCATTAGCTGCTAGCTAACGCGTCAGACCTTTTACATTCTTTAGAGGATTGAAACCTCAGGGCCTTTAACCCCCGTTCACCGTTTACACTCAACGATCCTTCCGAACAAAACCCTTACACATCTGTCCGTCCAACTGACCCCCGAGATACCTAACACGCAGATTAACACGTCAGCGGTGATCGGCGTGTCATAGAGGAGTCACAAAGACGGGCAAAATAGAGTGGTTGAATAAAAAATACTCACTCAATTGGCCGTGATTTAACGTAGCACACAATGATGCAAAGCCCATGCAAAGTCCAGTGGCCCAAGCAAACAAATAAGATAGATCTGGCTCGGCGTTCCTCATCTCCACATCGTCACCCAGCACGCCGACGCCCAATAACAATTCCCCCGCAAATTGTGCACCTCGAGCGGCAGTACTTTAAACGGCGCCGTCTTCGGCGTGGACGGCATGAACCAAGTCGGCAAGCATCGTCACCCAGCACACAGACGTCCACTAACAATTCCTCCCCCCTGCAAATTGCGCGCCGCGAACGGCAGTACTTTCAAGTATGCCGCCTTCGGCGGGGACATCGTGAACCAAATCGGCAGGCAGGCGTCGTCAGCCGGTCGACCGACCCCCAGTTGCATTGCCCCAACGGCCATTGTGCACTTCGAACAGAACAGTGCTTTTAAAATATTCCGCCTGCCGCGTGTACATCATGAAACAAATGGAAAGGACGAACCGGGCGTGCAACCGATGCACGGAGAGTGACAGGTCGTCAAGCAAGTCCGTGGCAATCCGTCGGCCGACTCGGCCGCGGCCAGCAGAGGCGTTTTGGCCCGGGCGCGCCGAACTTTGCGCGCCCTCGGTATGCGTAACACTAGCACATGCCTTCAAAACTCACTACAAAATAACCCCAAAGTATGCCGCCTTCCCCGTGGGCCTTGTTACCAATATCTTGCCCTGCTTCCTGATGCCCTTATGGGGTCGGCTCTGTTCTTGCAGAACCCTCAGGTGGTGCAGAGTCTGGGCCATTTTATCAATATCTTGCCCTGATTCCTGATGCCCTTATGGGGTCGGCTCTGTTCTTGCAGAACCCTGAGGTGGTGCAGAGTCTGCGCCTTGTTATCAATATCTTGCCCTGCTTCCTGAAACCCTTATGGGGTTGGTTCTGTTACAAAACCCTCAGGTGGTGCAGAGTCTGGGCCACTTTATAAATAACTCTGCCTGCATTAGGGTCAGGGTTAGGGTTAGGGTTAGGGTTAGGGTTAGGGTTAGGGTTAGGGTTAGGGTTAGGGTTAGGGTTAGGGTTAGGGTTAGGGTTAGGGTTAGGGTTAGGGTTAGGGTTAGGGTTAGGGTTAGGGGTAGGGGTAGGGGTAGGGGTAGCGGTAGGGGTAGGGGTAGGGGTAGGGGTAGTTTGAACTACTGCCGCTCCAGGCGCGCACTGTGCGTGGGTAATTTTCAGTGGGCGTCGGTGTGCTGGGTGACGATGCCGCCCAGACTCTGCACCACCTGAGGGATCTGCAAGAACAGAGCCGAACCCGCAAGGGTATCGGGAAGCAGGGCAAGATATTGATAACAAGGCCCAGACTCTGCACCACCCGAGGGTTCTGCAAGAACAGAGCCGACCCCATAAGGGTATCAGGAAGCAGGGTGAGATAGTGACACCATTTGTAAAACCGGCAAATCCCACCCAGGAAACATTGCAAAAATTGGCCTCTAATGCTGGAACGTGGGTAAAGCCAAACAAACACGACACGTTTTAAAAGAACGTTACTAAAACAGCCTGGGATATGCCCATGACAAAGGATAGGCCGAACCTCACCAGAAAAAAAGAGAGGGAGACCACGGCAGAGCTGAGGGATAAACATGAGATGGTGATAAAACCAGCAGACGAGGGGAGCAGTAGGGTTACAAATTAATGTCAATATGGGGCCTGCTCCCACTGGGTAATAGACAAAAACATAGAACAGGGTGACAGGAGAGACTGGATAGCACAGAGGATAACCCGTGAGCGAAATAATGGGGTGTATGCAGTTCAATGTAAGGAGTGTACCTTACGGTACATAGGGGAAACAGGTAAAACAGCCTCAGCGGTGATCGACGTGTCAAAGAGGAGTCACAAAGACGGGCAAAATAAAGTGGTTGATTATAGACAATAGACAATAGACAATAGGTGCAGGAGTCGGCCATTCAGCCCTTCGAGCCAGCACCGCCATTCAATGCGATCATGGCTGATCACTCTCAATCAGTACCCCGTTCCTGCCTTCTCCCCATACCCCCTCACTCCGTTATCCTTAAGAGCTCTATCCAGCTCTCTCTTGAAAGCATCCAACGAACTGGCCTCCACTGCCTTCTGAGGCAGAGAATTCCACACCTTCACCACTCTCTGACTGAAAAGGTTCTTCCTCATCTCCGTTCTAAATGGCCTACCCCTTATTCTTAAACGGTGGCCCCTTGTTCTGGACTCCCCCAACATTGGGAACATGTTTCCTGCCTCTAATGTGTCCAATCCCCTAATTATCGTATATGTTTCAATAAGATCCCCCCTCATTCTTCTAAATACCAGTGTATACAAGCCCAATCGCTCCAGCCTTTCAACATACGACCGTCCCGCCATTCCGGGAATTAACCTAGTGAACCTACGCTGCACGCCCTCCATAGCAAGAATATCCTTCCTCAAATTTGGAGACCAAAACTGCACACAGTACTCCAGGTGCGGTCTCACCAGGGCCCGCTACAACTGTAGAAGGACCTCTTTGCTCCTATACTCAACTCCTCTGGTTACGAAGGCCAACATTCCATTGGCTTTCTTCACTGCCTGCTGTACCTGCATGCTTCCTTTCATTGACTGATGCACTAGGACATCCAGATCTCGTTGAACTCCCCCTCCTCCTAACTTGACACCATTCAGACAATAATCTGCCTTTCTACTCTTACTTCCAAAGTGAATAACCTCGCACTTATCTACATTAAACTGCATCTGCCATGTATCCGCCCACTCACACAACCTGTCCAAGTCATCCTGCAGCCTTATTGCATCTTCCTCACAATTCACACTACCCTCCAGCTTAGTATCATCTGCAAATTTGCTAATGGTACTTTTAATCCCTCCGTCTAAGTCATTAATGCATATCGTAAATAGCTGGGGTCCCAGCACCGAACCTTGCGGTACCCCACTGGTCACTGCCTGCCATTCCGAGAGGGACCCATTTATACCCACTCTTTGCTTTCCGTCTGTCAACCAATTTTCTATCCATGTCAGTACCCTACCCCCAATACCACGTGCCCTAATTTTGCCCACTAATCTCCTATGTGGGAGCTTGTCGAAGGCTTTCTGAAAGTCGAGGTACACCACGTCCACTGACTCTCCCCTGTCAATTTTCCTAGTTACATCCTCAAAACATTCCAGTAGATTTGTCAAGCATGATTTCCCCTTCGTAAATCCATGCTGACTCGCAATGATCCTGTTACTGCTATCCAAATGCTCAGCAATTTCGTCTTTTCTAATTGACTCCAGCATCTTCCCCACCACTGATGTCAGACTAACTGGTCTATAATTACCCGTTTTCTCTCTCCCTCCCTTCTTAAAAAGTGGGATAACATTTGCTATCCTCCAATCCACAGGAACTGATCCTGAATCTATATAGAACATTGAAAAATGATCTCCAATGCTTCCACTATTTCTAGAGCCACCTCCTTAGGTACCCTGGGATGCAGACCATCAGGCCCTGGGGATTTATCAGCCTTCAGTCCCATCAGTCTACCCAAAACCATTTCCTGCCTAATGTGGATTTCCTTCAGTTCCTCCATCACCCTAGGTTCTCCGGCCCCTAGAACATTTGGGAGATTGTGTGTATCTTCCTCAGTGAAGACAGACCCAAAGTAACGGTTTAACTCGTCTGCCATTTCTTTGTTCCCCATAATAAATTCCCCCGTTTCTGTCTTCAAGGGACCCACATTTGCCTTGACTATTTTTTTCCTCTTCACGTACCTAAAAAAACTTTTGCTATCCTCCTTTATATTATTGGCTAGTTTACCCTCGCACCTCATCTTTTCTCCCCGCATTGCCTCTTTAGTTAACTTTTGTTGCTCTTTAAAAGAGTCCCAATCCTCTGTCTTCCCACTCTTCTTTGCTATGTTATACCTCCTCTCCTTAATTTTTATGCTGTCCCTGACTTCCCTTGTCAGCCACAGGTGTCTCTTACTCCCCTTAGAGTCTTTCCACCTCTTTGGAATAAATTGATCCTGCAACCTCTGCATTATTCCCTGGAATACCTGCCATTGCTGTTCTACCGTCTTCCCTGCTAGGGCCTCCTTCCAGTCAATTTTGGCCAGCTCCCGCCTCATGCCTCTGTAATCCCCTTTGCTATACTGTAATACAGACACTTCCGATTTTCCCTTCTACCTTTCCATTTGCAGAGTAAAACTTATCGTGTTGTGATCACTGCCTCCTAACGGCTCTTTTACCTCTAGTCCCCTTATCAGATCAGGATCATTAAAAACACTCACTCTATTGGCCGTGATTTAACCTAGCACACAGTGTTGCAAAGCCCACGCAAAGTCCAGTGGGCCAAGCAAACAAATAAGATAGATCTGGCTCGGCGTTCCACATCTCCACATCGTCACCCAGCACGCCGACGCCCATTAACAATTCCCCCGCAAATTGTGCACCTCGAGCGGCAGTACTTTAAACGGCGCCGTCTTCGGCGTGGACGGCATGAACCAAGTCGGCAAGCATCGTCACCTAGCACACAGACGTGCACTAACAATTCCTCCCCCCGCAAATTGCGCGCCGCGAACGGCGGTACTTTCAAGTATGCCGCCTTCGGCGGGGACATCGTGAACCAAATCGGCAGGCAGGCGTCGTCAGCCGGTCGACCGACCCCCAGCTGCATTTCCCCAACGGACATTGTGCACTTCGTACAGAACAGTGCTTTTAAAATATTCCGCCTGCCGCGTGGACATCATGAACCAAATGAGCAGGCAGGCATCATATCATATCATATCATACACATACAGCCGGAAACAGGCCTTTTCGGCCCTCCAAGTCCGTGCCGCCCAGCGATCCCCGTACATTAACATTATCCTATACCCACTAGGGACAGTCAGCCCCCAGCACAACGACGCCCCCGCTAACAATTCCCCACGCACATGGTGCGCTCGAGCTGCAGCACTTTAAAGTACGCCGCCTTCGGCGGGGACATCGTGAACCAAAGGAGCAGGCAGCCATGGTCACCGCCAGCACAACGACGGCGCCGCTAACAATTCCCCGCGCACCTTGTGCGCTCGAGCTGCAGTACTTTAAAGTACGCCGCCTTCGGCGGGGACATCGTGAACCAAAGGAGCAGGCAGCCATGGTCACCGCCAGCACAACCACGGCGCCGCTAACAATTCCACGCGCACCTTGTGCGCTCGAGCTGCAGTACTTTAAAGTACGCCGCCTTCGGCGGGGACATCGTGAACCAAAGGAGCAGGCAGCCATGGTCACCGCCAGCACAAGCACGGCGCCGCTAACAATTCCCCGCGCACCTTGTGCGCTCGAGCTGCAGTACTTTAAAGTACGCCGCCTTCGGCGGGGACATCGTGAACCAAAGGAGCAGGCAGCCATGGTCACCGCCAGCACAACCACGGCGCCGCTAACAATTCCACGCGCACCTTGTGCGCTCGAGCTGCAGTACTTTAAAGTACGCCGCCTTCGGCGGGGACATCGTGAACCAAAGGAGCAGGCAGCCATGGTCACCGCCAGCACAACCACGGCGCCGCTAACAATTCCACGCGCACCTTGTGCGCTCGAGCTGCAGTACTTTAAAGTACGCCGCCTTCGGCGGGGACATCGTGAACCAAAGGAGCAGGCAGCCATGGTCACCGCCAGCACAAGCACGGCGCCGCTAACAATTCCCCGCGCACCTTGTGCGCTCGAGCTGCAGTACTTTAAAGTACGCCGCCTTCGGCGGGGACATCGTGAACCAAAGGAGCAGGCAGCCATGGTCACCGCCAGCACAACCACGGCGCCGCTAACAATTCCACGCGCACCTTGTGCGCTCGAGCTGCAGTACTTTAAAGTACGCCGCCTTCGGCGGGGACATCGTGAACCAAAGGAGCAGGCAGCCATGGTCACCGCCAGCACAAGCACGGCGCCGCTAACAATTCCCCGCGCACCTTGTGCGCTCGAGCTGCAGTACTTTAAAGTACGCCGCCTTCGGCGGGGACATCGTGAACCAAAGGAGCAGGCAGCCATGGTCACCGCCAGCACAACCACGGCGCCGCTAACAATTCCCCGCGCACCTTGTGCGCTCGAGCTGCAGTACTTTAAAGTACGCCGCCTTCGGCGGGGACATCGTGAACCAAAGGAGCAGGCAGCCATGGTCACCGCCAGCACAAGCACGGCGCCGCTAACAATTCCCCGCGCACCTTGTGCGCTCGAGCTGCAGTACTTTAAAGTACGCCGCCTTCGGCGGGGACATCGTGAACCAAAGGAGCAGGCAGCCATGGTCACCGCCAGCACAACCACGGCGCCGCTAACAATTCCACGCGCACCTTGTGCGCTCGAGCTGCAGTACTTTAAAGTACGCCGCCTTCGGCGGGGACATCGTGAACCAAAGGAGCAGGCAGCCATGGTCACCGCCAGCACAAGCACGGCGCCGCTAACAATTCCCCGCGCACCTTGTGCGCTCGAGCTGCAGTACTTTAAAGTACGCCGCCTTCGGCGGGGACATCGTGAACCAAAGGAGCAGGCAGCCATGGTCACCGCCAGCACAACCACGGCGCCGCTAACAATTCCCCGCGCACCTTGTGCGCTCGAGCTGCAGTACTTTAAAGTACGCCGCCTTCGGCGGGGACATCGTGAACCAAAGGAGCAGGCAGCCATGGTCACCGCCAGCACAAGCACGGCGCCGCTAACAATTCCCCGCGCACCTTGTGCGCTCGAGCTGCAGTACTTTAAAGTTCGCCGCCTTCGGCGGGGACATCGTGAACCAAAGGAGCAGGCAGCCATGGTCACCGCCACCACAACCACGGCGCCGCTAACAATTCCCCGCGCACCTTGTGCGCTCGAGCTGCAGCGCTTTAAAGTTCGCCGCCTTCGGCGGGGACATCGTGAACCAAAGGAGCAGGCAGGCAGGCAGCGTCACCCCCAGCACAACGACGCCGCCGCTAACAATTCCC
>NW_027601286.1:280000-285000 GCF_053455715.1 Rhinoraja longicauda
ATAAGATAGATCTGGCTCGGCGTTCCTCATCTCCACATCGTCACCCAGCACGCCGACGCCCAATAACAATTCCCCCGCAAATTGTGCACCTCGAGCGGCAGTACTTTAAACGGCGCCGTCTTCGGCGTGGACGGCATGAACCAAGTCGGCAAGCATCGTCACCCAGCACACAGACGTCCACTAACAATTCCTCCCCCCTGCAAATTGCGCGCCGCGAACGGCAGTACTTTCAAGTATGCCGCCTTCGGCGGGGACATCGTGAACCAAATCGGCAGGCAGGCGTCGTCAGCCGGTCGACCGACCCCCAGTTGCATTGCCCCAACGGCCATTGTGCACTTCGAACAGAACAGTGCTTTTAAAATATTCCGCCTGCCGCGTGTACATCATGAAACAAATGGAAAGGACGAACCGGGCGTGCAACCGATGCACGGAGAGTGACAGGTCGTCAAGCAAGTCCGTGGCAATCCGTCGGCCGACTCGGCCGCGGCCAGCAGAGGCGTTTTGGCCCGGGCGCGCCGAACTTTGCGCGCCCTCGGTATGCGTAACACTAGCACATGCCTTCAAAACTCACTACAAAATAACCCCAAAGTATGCCGCCTTCCCCGTGGGCCTTGTTACCAATATCTTGCCCTGCTTCCTGATGCCCTTATGGGGTCGGCTCTGTTCTTGCAGAACCCTCAGGTGGTGCAGAGTCTGGGCCATTTTATCAATATCTTGCCCTGATTCCTGATGCCCTTATGGGGTCGGCTCTGTTCTTGCAGAACCCTGAGGTGGTGCAGAGTCTGCGCCTTGTTATCAATATCTTGCCCTGCTTCCTGAAACCCTTATGGGGTTGGTTCTGTTACAAAACCCTCAGGTGGTGCAGAGTCTGGGCCACTTTATAAATAACTCTGCCTGCATTAGGGTCAGGGTTAGGGTTAGGGTTAGGGTTAGGGTTAGGGTTAGGGTTAGGGTTAGGGTTAGGGTTAGGGTTAGGGTTAGGGTTAGGGTTAGGGTTAGGGTTAGGGTTAGGGTTAGGGTTAGGGTTAGGGGTAGGGGTAGGGGTAGGGGTAGCGGTAGGGGTAGGGGTAGGGGTAGGGGTAGTTTGAACTACTGCCGCTCCAGGCGCGCACTGTGCGTGGGTAATTTTCAGTGGGCGTCGGTGTGCTGGGTGACGATGCCGCCCAGACTCTGCACCACCTGAGGGATCTGCAAGAACAGAGCCGAACCCGCAAGGGTATCGGGAAGCAGGGCAAGATATTGATAACAAGGCCCAGACTCTGCACCACCCGAGGGTTCTGCAAGAACAGAGCCGACCCCATAAGGGTATCAGGAAGCAGGGTGAGATAGTGACACCATTTGTAAAACCGGCAAATCCCACCCAGGAAACATTGCAAAAATTGGCCTCTAATGCTGGAACGTGGGTAAAGCCAAACAAACACGACACGTTTTAAAAGAACGTTACTAAAACAGCCTGGGATATGCCCATGACAAAGGATAGGCCGAACCTCACCAGAAAAAAAGAGAGGGAGACCACGGCAGAGCTGAGGGATAAACATGAGATGGTGATAAAACCAGCAGACGAGGGGAGCAGTAGGGTTACAAATTAATGTCAATATGGGGCCTGCTCCCACTGGGTAATAGACAAAAACATAGAACAGGGTGACAGGAGAGACTGGATAGCACAGAGGATAACCCGTGAGCGAAATAATGGGGTGTATGCAGTTCAATGTAAGGAGTGTACCTTACGGTACATAGGGGAAACAGGTAAAACAGCCTCAGCGGTGATCGACGTGTCAAAGAGGAGTCACAAAGACGGGCAAAATAAAGTGGTTGATTATAGACAATAGACAATAGACAATAGGTGCAGGAGTCGGCCATTCAGCCCTTCGAGCCAGCACCGCCATTCAATGCGATCATGGCTGATCACTCTCAATCAGTACCCCGTTCCTGCCTTCTCCCCATACCCCCTCACTCCGTTATCCTTAAGAGCTCTATCCAGCTCTCTCTTGAAAGCATCCAACGAACTGGCCTCCACTGCCTTCTGAGGCAGAGAATTCCACACCTTCACCACTCTCTGACTGAAAAGGTTCTTCCTCATCTCCGTTCTAAATGGCCTACCCCTTATTCTTAAACGGTGGCCCCTTGTTCTGGACTCCCCCAACATTGGGAACATGTTTCCTGCCTCTAATGTGTCCAATCCCCTAATTATCGTATATGTTTCAATAAGATCCCCCCTCATTCTTCTAAATACCAGTGTATACAAGCCCAATCGCTCCAGCCTTTCAACATACGACCGTCCCGCCATTCCGGGAATTAACCTAGTGAACCTACGCTGCACGCCCTCCATAGCAAGAATATCCTTCCTCAAATTTGGAGACCAAAACTGCACACAGTACTCCAGGTGCGGTCTCACCAGGGCCCGCTACAACTGTAGAAGGACCTCTTTGCTCCTATACTCAACTCCTCTGGTTACGAAGGCCAACATTCCATTGGCTTTCTTCACTGCCTGCTGTACCTGCATGCTTCCTTTCATTGACTGATGCACTAGGACATCCAGATCTCGTTGAACTCCCCCTCCTCCTAACTTGACACCATTCAGACAATAATCTGCCTTTCTACTCTTACTTCCAAAGTGAATAACCTCGCACTTATCTACATTAAACTGCATCTGCCATGTATCCGCCCACTCACACAACCTGTCCAAGTCATCCTGCAGCCTTATTGCATCTTCCTCACAATTCACACTACCCTCCAGCTTAGTATCATCTGCAAATTTGCTAATGGTACTTTTAATCCCTCCGTCTAAGTCATTAATGCATATCGTAAATAGCTGGGGTCCCAGCACCGAACCTTGCGGTACCCCACTGGTCACTGCCTGCCATTCCGAGAGGGACCCATTTATACCCACTCTTTGCTTTCCGTCTGTCAACCAATTTTCTATCCATGTCAGTACCCTACCCCCAATACCACGTGCCCTAATTTTGCCCACTAATCTCCTATGTGGGAGCTTGTCGAAGGCTTTCTGAAAGTCGAGGTACACCACGTCCACTGACTCTCCCCTGTCAATTTTCCTAGTTACATCCTCAAAACATTCCAGTAGATTTGTCAAGCATGATTTCCCCTTCGTAAATCCATGCTGACTCGCAATGATCCTGTTACTGCTATCCAAATGCTCAGCAATTTCGTCTTTTCTAATTGACTCCAGCATCTTCCCCACCACTGATGTCAGACTAACTGGTCTATAATTACCCGTTTTCTCTCTCCCTCCCTTCTTAAAAAGTGGGATAACATTTGCTATCCTCCAATCCACAGGAACTGATCCTGAATCTATATAGAACATTGAAAAATGATCTCCAATGCTTCCACTATTTCTAGAGCCACCTCCTTAGGTACCCTGGGATGCAGACCATCAGGCCCTGGGGATTTATCAGCCTTCAGTCCCATCAGTCTACCCAAAACCATTTCCTGCCTAATGTGGATTTCCTTCAGTTCCTCCATCACCCTAGGTTCTCCGGCCCCTAGAACATTTGGGAGATTGTGTGTATCTTCCTCAGTGAAGACAGACCCAAAGTAACGGTTTAACTCGTCTGCCATTTCTTTGTTCCCCATAATAAATTCCCCCGTTTCTGTCTTCAAGGGACCCACATTTGCCTTGACTATTTTTTTCCTCTTCACGTACCTAAAAAAACTTTTGCTATCCTCCTTTATATTATTGGCTAGTTTACCCTCGCACCTCATCTTTTCTCCCCGCATTGCCTCTTTAGTTAACTTTTGTTGCTCTTTAAAAGAGTCCCAATCCTCTGTCTTCCCACTCTTCTTTGCTATGTTATACCTCCTCTCCTTAATTTTTATGCTGTCCCTGACTTCCCTTGTCAGCCACAGGTGTCTCTTACTCCCCTTAGAGTCTTTCCACCTCTTTGGAATAAATTGATCCTGCAACCTCTGCATTATTCCCTGGAATACCTGCCATTGCTGTTCTACCGTCTTCCCTGCTAGGGCCTCCTTCCAGTCAATTTTGGCCAGCTCCCGCCTCATGCCTCTGTAATCCCCTTTGCTATACTGTAATACAGACACTTCCGATTTTCCCTTCTACCTTTCCATTTGCAGAGTAAAACTTATCGTGTTGTGATCACTGCCTCCTAACGGCTCTTTTACCTCTAGTCCCCTTATCAGATCAGGATCATTAAAAACACTCACTCTATTGGCCGTGATTTAACCTAGCACACAGTGTTGCAAAGCCCACGCAAAGTCCAGTGGGCCAAGCAAACAAATAAGATAGATCTGGCTCGGCGTTCCACATCTCCACATCGTCACCCAGCACGCCGACGCCCATTAACAATTCCCCCGCAAATTGTGCACCTCGAGCGGCAGTACTTTAAACGGCGCCGTCTTCGGCGTGGACGGCATGAACCAAGTCGGCAAGCATCGTCACCTAGCACACAGACGTGCACTAACAATTCCTCCCCCCGCAAATTGCGCGCCGCGAACGGCGGTACTTTCAAGTATGCCGCCTTCGGCGGGGACATCGTGAACCAAATCGGCAGGCAGGCGTCGTCAGCCGGTCGACCGACCCCCAGCTGCATTTCCCCAACGGACATTGTGCACTTCGTACAGAACAGTGCTTTTAAAATATTCCGCCTGCCGCGTGGACATCATGAACCAAATGAGCAGGCAGGCATCATATCATATCATATCATACACATACAGCCGGAAACAGGCCTTTTCGGCCCTCCAAGTCCGTGCCGCCCAGCGATCCCCGTACATTAACATTATCCTATACCCACTAGGGACAGTCAGCCCCCAGCACAACGACGCCCCCGCTAACAATTCCCCACGCACATGGTGCGCTCGAGCTGCAGCACTTTAAAGTACGCCGCCTTCGGCGGGGACATCGTGAACCAAAGGAGCAGGCAGCCATGGTCACCGCCAGCACAACGACGGCGCCGCTAACAATTCCCCGCGCACCTTGTGCGCTCGAGCTGCAGTACTTTAAAGTACGCCGCCTTCGGCGGGGACAT
>NW_027601286.1:297500-305000 GCF_053455715.1 Rhinoraja longicauda
ATGTCGCGGCTGACTTGGCGGTACGAGCGTTCGGAAGTCCCGCCGGAATTGCGACGCTTCGAACGGTCGAGGCGGCCAATCTCGACCTCAGCGGCGGCACTGGCGCGATACACGTTTCTGCCGCCAGGGGGGGGGGGGGGGGTGGGGGGGGGGCAAGCCAGCCGGCCGGGGGCGCCCGGCGCCGATCCGGCGCTTACTCGACACGCTCGAGCATCCGAACCCGTCTTATCTACGGGACCGCCGTTGCCACTTGAACACCTTTCGCCGAGAGTATCCGGGCACCCCACCTACCCGCCGGAATCACGAACCACGAGGTAGAAGTCAGGAACCAACAGGAGAAGTCGTGAACTAAATGGCGAATTCATGAACCAAACGGAGAGAAGTCATGAACCGAGCGGTTTAGGGTCAGGGTGAGGGTTGTTAGGGTGAGGCCGTTAGGGTGAGGCCGTTGCTTCGAGCGGGAAGATGGGCAGCCCCGCCCCCCCCCCCCCCCCCCCCCCCGTTGGGTGGAAGGAAACCTCTGCTGCGGGCCCGGCAACCATCCCGAACGGACCCGCTGGGTCCAAATGTCTGCCGAGGGCGGTCCTGCTGCGGTCGCGGGTTCGTTGGAAACCTCTCCTGCTGCTGGCATGGCCACCCTCCCCCCCCCCCGCCCGACTGACGACCCTGCGGGCCCGGCGACCCGGTGTCCCGTTGCCGCGCGGGGAGTGATCCTCGGGGCCGTGCCGGGCGGGCCCAGCGACACGAAGAGAGTGGGGGGGGGGGTCGGAGGGAGTGGCACTGGGGAGAGAGGGGTGGGGGAGAGAGTGCCCCCCCCCCCCCCATTAGGGGCGAGTTTATGCAGTCATCAGAGTTTATACCTAACCTCATGATGCTTTATTAGCCGGATAGGCTGTCTGACCTCGCCCCCAGTCCCTACTCCTTCCACTGGATTCTTCTTATACCCTCTTTTTCTTCGTGCCCCCCCCCCCCCCCCCCCCCCCCCCCCCCCCCCACGCAGGGAGGGTTCCAAGAGGGAGGAGGGAGGGAGGGAGTCCCGGGGCCGTGAGAGAGAGAGAGCCTCATTAGCTGCTAGGTTCACCTCATTAGCTGCTAGCTAACGCGTCAGACCTTTTACATTCTTTAGAGGATTGAAACCTCAGGGCCTTTAACCCCCGTTCACCGTTTACACTCAACGATCCTTCCGAACAAAACCCTTACACATCTGTCCGTCCAACTGACCCCCGAGATACCTAACACGCAGATTAACACGTCAGCGGTGATCGGCGTGTCATAGAGGAGTCACAAAGACGGGCAAAATAGAGTGGTTGAATAAAAAATACTCACTCAATTGGCCGTGATTTAACGTAGCACACAATGATGCAAAGCCCATGCAAAGTCCAGTGGCCCAAGCAAACAAATAAGATAGATCTGGCTCGGCGTTCCTCATCTCCACATCGTCACCCAGCACGCCGACGCCCAATAACAATTCCCCCGCAAATTGTGCACCTCGAGCGGCAGTACTTTAAACGGCGCCGTCTTCGGCGTGGACGGCATGAACCAAGTCGGCAAGCATCGTCACCCAGCACACAGACGTCCACTAACAATTCCTCCCCCCTGCAAATTGCGCGCCGCGAACGGCAGTACTTTCAAGTATGCCGCCTTCGGCGGGGACATCGTGAACCAAATCGGCAGGCAGGCGTCGTCAGCCGGTCGACCGACCCCCAGTTGCATTGCCCCAACGGCCATTGTGCACTTCGAACAGAACAGTGCTTTTAAAATATTCCGCCTGCCGCGTGTACATCATGAAACAAATGGAAAGGACGAACCGGGCGTGCAACCGATGCACGGAGAGTGACAGGTCGTCAAGCAAGTCCGTGGCAATCCGTCGGCCGACTCGGCCGCGGCCAGCAGAGGCGTTTTGGCCCGGGCGCGCCGAACTTTGCGCGCCCTCGGTATGCGTAACACTAGCACATGCCTTCAAAACTCACTACAAAATAACCCCAAAGTATGCCGCCTTCCCCGTGGGCCTTGTTACCAATATCTTGCCCTGCTTCCTGATGCCCTTATGGGGTCGGCTCTGTTCTTGCAGAACCCTCAGGTGGTGCAGAGTCTGGGCCATTTTATCAATATCTTGCCCTGATTCCTGATGCCCTTATGGGGTCGGCTCTGTTCTTGCAGAACCCTGAGGTGGTGCAGAGTCTGCGCCTTGTTATCAATATCTTGCCCTGCTTCCTGAAACCCTTATGGGGTTGGTTCTGTTACAAAACCCTCAGGTGGTGCAGAGTCTGGGCCACTTTATAAATAACTCTGCCTGCATTAGGGTCAGGGTTAGGGTTAGGGTTAGGGTTAGGGTTAGGGTTAGGGTTAGGGTTAGGGTTAGGGTTAGGGTTAGGGTTAGGGTTAGGGTTAGGGTTAGGGTTAGGGTTAGGGTTAGGGTTAGGGTTAGGGGTAGGGGTAGGGGTAGGGGTAGCGGTAGGGGTAGGGGTAGGGGTAGGGGTAGTTTGAACTACTGCCGCTCCAGGCGCGCACTGTGCGTGGGTAATTTTCAGTGGGCGTCGGTGTGCTGGGTGACGATGCCGCCCAGACTCTGCACCACCTGAGGGATCTGCAAGAACAGAGCCGAACCCGCAAGGGTATCGGGAAGCAGGGCAAGATATTGATAACAAGGCCCAGACTCTGCACCACCCGAGGGTTCTGCAAGAACAGAGCCGACCCCATAAGGGTATCAGGAAGCAGGGTGAGATAGTGACACCATTTGTAAAACCGGCAAATCCCACCCAGGAAACATTGCAAAAATTGGCCTCTAATGCTGGAACGTGGGTAAAGCCAAACAAACACGACACGTTTTAAAAGAACGTTACTAAAACAGCCTGGGATATGCCCATGACAAAGGATAGGCCGAACCTCACCAGAAAAAAAGAGAGGGAGACCACGGCAGAGCTGAGGGATAAACATGAGATGGTGATAAAACCAGCAGACGAGGGGAGCAGTAGGGTTACAAATTAATGTCAATATGGGGCCTGCTCCCACTGGGTAATAGACAAAAACATAGAACAGGGTGACAGGAGAGACTGGATAGCACAGAGGATAACCCGTGAGCGAAATAATGGGGTGTATGCAGTTCAATGTAAGGAGTGTACCTTACGGTACATAGGGGAAACAGGTAAAACAGCCTCAGCGGTGATCGACGTGTCAAAGAGGAGTCACAAAGACGGGCAAAATAAAGTGGTTGATTATAGACAATAGACAATAGACAATAGGTGCAGGAGTCGGCCATTCAGCCCTTCGAGCCAGCACCGCCATTCAATGCGATCATGGCTGATCACTCTCAATCAGTACCCCGTTCCTGCCTTCTCCCCATACCCCCTCACTCCGTTATCCTTAAGAGCTCTATCCAGCTCTCTCTTGAAAGCATCCAACGAACTGGCCTCCACTGCCTTCTGAGGCAGAGAATTCCACACCTTCACCACTCTCTGACTGAAAAGGTTCTTCCTCATCTCCGTTCTAAATGGCCTACCCCTTATTCTTAAACGGTGGCCCCTTGTTCTGGACTCCCCCAACATTGGGAACATGTTTCCTGCCTCTAATGTGTCCAATCCCCTAATTATCGTATATGTTTCAATAAGATCCCCCCTCATTCTTCTAAATACCAGTGTATACAAGCCCAATCGCTCCAGCCTTTCAACATACGACCGTCCCGCCATTCCGGGAATTAACCTAGTGAACCTACGCTGCACGCCCTCCATAGCAAGAATATCCTTCCTCAAATTTGGAGACCAAAACTGCACACAGTACTCCAGGTGCGGTCTCACCAGGGCCCGCTACAACTGTAGAAGGACCTCTTTGCTCCTATACTCAACTCCTCTGGTTACGAAGGCCAACATTCCATTGGCTTTCTTCACTGCCTGCTGTACCTGCATGCTTCCTTTCATTGACTGATGCACTAGGACATCCAGATCTCGTTGAACTCCCCCTCCTCCTAACTTGACACCATTCAGACAATAATCTGCCTTTCTACTCTTACTTCCAAAGTGAATAACCTCGCACTTATCTACATTAAACTGCATCTGCCATGTATCCGCCCACTCACACAACCTGTCCAAGTCATCCTGCAGCCTTATTGCATCTTCCTCACAATTCACACTACCCTCCAGCTTAGTATCATCTGCAAATTTGCTAATGGTACTTTTAATCCCTCCGTCTAAGTCATTAATGCATATCGTAAATAGCTGGGGTCCCAGCACCGAACCTTGCGGTACCCCACTGGTCACTGCCTGCCATTCCGAGAGGGACCCATTTATACCCACTCTTTGCTTTCCGTCTGTCAACCAATTTTCTATCCATGTCAGTACCCTACCCCCAATACCACGTGCCCTAATTTTGCCCACTAATCTCCTATGTGGGAGCTTGTCGAAGGCTTTCTGAAAGTCGAGGTACACCACGTCCACTGACTCTCCCCTGTCAATTTTCCTAGTTACATCCTCAAAACATTCCAGTAGATTTGTCAAGCATGATTTCCCCTTCGTAAATCCATGCTGACTCGCAATGATCCTGTTACTGCTATCCAAATGCTCAGCAATTTCGTCTTTTCTAATTGACTCCAGCATCTTCCCCACCACTGATGTCAGACTAACTGGTCTATAATTACCCGTTTTCTCTCTCCCTCCCTTCTTAAAAAGTGGGATAACATTTGCTATCCTCCAATCCACAGGAACTGATCCTGAATCTATATAGAACATTGAAAAATGATCTCCAATGCTTCCACTATTTCTAGAGCCACCTCCTTAGGTACCCTGGGATGCAGACCATCAGGCCCTGGGGATTTATCAGCCTTCAGTCCCATCAGTCTACCCAAAACCATTTCCTGCCTAATGTGGATTTCCTTCAGTTCCTCCATCACCCTAGGTTCTCCGGCCCCTAGAACATTTGGGAGATTGTGTGTATCTTCCTCAGTGAAGACAGACCCAAAGTAACGGTTTAACTCGTCTGCCATTTCTTTGTTCCCCATAATAAATTCCCCCGTTTCTGTCTTCAAGGGACCCACATTTGCCTTGACTATTTTTTTCCTCTTCACGTACCTAAAAAAACTTTTGCTATCCTCCTTTATATTATTGGCTAGTTTACCCTCGCACCTCATCTTTTCTCCCCGCATTGCCTCTTTAGTTAACTTTTGTTGCTCTTTAAAAGAGTCCCAATCCTCTGTCTTCCCACTCTTCTTTGCTATGTTATACCTCCTCTCCTTA
Organism: Rhinoraja longicauda; assembly: GCF_053455715.1. NCBI lineage: Eukaryota > Metazoa > Chordata > Chondrichthyes > Rajiformes > Arhynchobatidae > Rhinoraja > Rhinoraja longicauda. The sequence continues at coordinate 302,726 of NW_027601286.1, forward strand.
ATTTTTATGCTGTCCCTGACTTCCCTTGTCAGCCACAGGTGTCTCTTACTCCCCTTAGAGTCTTTCCACCTCTTTGGAATAAATTGATCCTGCAACCTCTGCATTATTCCCTGGAATACCTGCCATTGCTGTTCTACCGTCTTCCCTGCTAGGGCCTCCTTCCAGTCAATTTTGGCCAGCTCCCGCCTCATGCCTCTGTAATCCCCTTTGCTATACTGTAATACAGACACTTCCGATTTTCCCTTCTACCTTTCCATTTGCAGAGTAAAACTTATCGTGTTGTGATCACTGCCTCCTAACGGCTCTTTTACCTCTAGTCCCCTTATCAGATCAGGATCATTAAAAACACTCACTCTATTGGCCGTGATTTAACCTAGCACACAGTGTTGCAAAGCCCACGCAAAGTCCAGTGGGCCAAGCAAACAAATAAGATAGATCTGGCTCGGCGTTCCACATCTCCACATCGTCACCCAGCACGCCGACGCCCATTAACAATTCCCCCGCAAATTGTGCACCTCGAGCGGCAGTACTTTAAACGGCGCCGTCTTCGGCGTGGACGGCATGAACCAAGTCGGCAAGCATCGTCACCTAGCACACAGACGTGCACTAACAATTCCTCCCCCCGCAAATTGCGCGCCGCGAACGGCGGTACTTTCAAGTATGCCGCCTTCGGCGGGGACATCGTGAACCAAATCGGCAGGCAGGCGTCGTCAGCCGGTCGACCGACCCCCAGCTGCATTTCCCCAACGGACATTGTGCACTTCGTACAGAACAGTGCTTTTAAAATATTCCGCCTGCCGCGTGGACATCATGAACCAAATGAGCAGGCAGGCATCATATCATATCATATCATACACATACAGCCGGAAACAGGCCTTTTCGGCCCTCCAAGTCCGTGCCGCCCAGCGATCCCCGTACATTAACATTATCCTATACCCACTAGGGACAGTCAGCCCCCAGCACAACGACGCCCCCGCTAACAATTCCCCACGCACATGGTGCGCTCGAGCTGCAGCACTTTAAAGTACGCCGCCTTCGGCGGGGACATCGTGAACCAAAGGAGCAGGCAGCCATGGTCACCGCCAGCACAACGACGGCGCCGCTAACAATTCCCCGCGCACCTTGTGCGCTCGAGCTGCAGTACTTTAAAGTACGCCGCCTTCGGCGGGGACATCGTGAACCAAAGGAGCAGGCAGCCATGGTCACCGCCAGCACAACCACGGCGCCGCTAACAATTCCACGCGCACCTTGTGCGCTCGAGCTGCAGTACTTTAAAGTACGCCGCCTTCGGCGGGGACATCGTGAACCAAAGGAGCAGGCAGCCATGGTCACCGCCAGCACAAGCACGGCGCCGCTAACAATTCCCCGCGCACCTTGTGCGCTCGAGCTGCAGTACTTTAAAGTACGCCGCCTTCGGCGGGGACATCGTGAACCAAAGGAGCAGGCAGCCATGGTCACCGCCAGCACAACCACGGCGCCGCTAACAATTCCACGCGCACCTTGTGCGCTCGAGCTGCAGTACTTTAAAGTACGCCGCCTTCGGCGGGGACATCGTGAACCAAAGGAGCAGGCAGCCATGGTCACCGCCAGCACAAGCACGGCGCCGCTAACAATTCCCCGCGCACCTTGTGCGCTCGAGCTGCAGTACTTTAAAGTACGCCGCCTTCGGCGGGGACATCGTGAACCAAAGGAGCAGGCAGCCATGGTCACCGCCAGCACAACCACGGCGCCGCTAACAATTCCCCGCGCACCTTGTGCGCTCGAGCTGCAGTACTTTAAAGTACGCCGCCTTCGGCGGGGACATCGTGAACCAAAGGAGCAGGCAGCCATGGTCACCGCCAGCACAAGCACGGCGCCGCTAACAATTCCCCGCGCACCTTGTGCGCTCGAGCTGCAGTACTTTAAAGTACGCCGCCTTCGGCGGGGACATCGTGAACCAAAGGAGCAGGCAGCCATGGTCACCGCCAGCACAACCACGGCGCCGCTAACAATTCCACGCGCACCTTGTGCGCTCGAGCTGCAGTACTTTAAAGTACGCCGCCTTCGGCGGGGACATCGTGAACCAAAGGAGCAGGCAGCCATGGTCACCGCCAGCACAAGCACGGCGCCGCTAACAATTCCCCGCGCACCTTGTGCGCTCGAGCTGCAGTACTTTAAAGTACGCCGCCTTCGGCGGGGACATCGTGAACCAAAGGAGCAGGCAGCCATGGTCACCGCCAGCACAACCACGGCGCCGCTAACAATTCCCCGCGCACCTTGTGCGCTCGAGCTGCAG
>NW_027601286.1:317500-322500 GCF_053455715.1 Rhinoraja longicauda
CTTTAGAGGATTGAAACCTCAGGGCCTTTAACCCCCGTTCACCGTTTACACTCAACGATCCTTCCGAACAAAACCCTTACACATCTGTCCGTCCAACTGACCCCCGAGATACCTAACACGCAGATTAACACGTCAGCGGTGATCGGCGTGTCATAGAGGAGTCACAAAGACGGGCAAAATAGAGTGGTTGAATAAAAAATACTCACTCAATTGGCCGTGATTTAACGTAGCACACAATGATGCAAAGCCCATGCAAAGTCCAGTGGCCCAAGCAAACAAATAAGATAGATCTGGCTCGGCGTTCCTCATCTCCACATCGTCACCCAGCACGCCGACGCCCAATAACAATTCCCCCGCAAATTGTGCACCTCGAGCGGCAGTACTTTAAACGGCGCCGTCTTCGGCGTGGACGGCATGAACCAAGTCGGCAAGCATCGTCACCCAGCACACAGACGTCCACTAACAATTCCTCCCCCCTGCAAATTGCGCGCCGCGAACGGCAGTACTTTCAAGTATGCCGCCTTCGGCGGGGACATCGTGAACCAAATCGGCAGGCAGGCGTCGTCAGCCGGTCGACCGACCCCCAGTTGCATTGCCCCAACGGCCATTGTGCACTTCGAACAGAACAGTGCTTTTAAAATATTCCGCCTGCCGCGTGTACATCATGAAACAAATGGAAAGGACGAACCGGGCGTGCAACCGATGCACGGAGAGTGACAGGTCGTCAAGCAAGTCCGTGGCAATCCGTCGGCCGACTCGGCCGCGGCCAGCAGAGGCGTTTTGGCCCGGGCGCGCCGAACTTTGCGCGCCCTCGGTATGCGTAACACTAGCACATGCCTTCAAAACTCACTACAAAATAACCCCAAAGTATGCCGCCTTCCCCGTGGGCCTTGTTACCAATATCTTGCCCTGCTTCCTGATGCCCTTATGGGGTCGGCTCTGTTCTTGCAGAACCCTCAGGTGGTGCAGAGTCTGGGCCATTTTATCAATATCTTGCCCTGATTCCTGATGCCCTTATGGGGTCGGCTCTGTTCTTGCAGAACCCTGAGGTGGTGCAGAGTCTGCGCCTTGTTATCAATATCTTGCCCTGCTTCCTGAAACCCTTATGGGGTTGGTTCTGTTACAAAACCCTCAGGTGGTGCAGAGTCTGGGCCACTTTATAAATAACTCTGCCTGCATTAGGGTCAGGGTTAGGGTTAGGGTTAGGGTTAGGGTTAGGGTTAGGGTTAGGGTTAGGGTTAGGGTTAGGGTTAGGGTTAGGGTTAGGGTTAGGGTTAGGGTTAGGGTTAGGGTTAGGGTTAGGGTTAGGGGTAGGGGTAGGGGTAGGGGTAGCGGTAGGGGTAGGGGTAGGGGTAGGGGTAGTTTGAACTACTGCCGCTCCAGGCGCGCACTGTGCGTGGGTAATTTTCAGTGGGCGTCGGTGTGCTGGGTGACGATGCCGCCCAGACTCTGCACCACCTGAGGGATCTGCAAGAACAGAGCCGAACCCGCAAGGGTATCGGGAAGCAGGGCAAGATATTGATAACAAGGCCCAGACTCTGCACCACCCGAGGGTTCTGCAAGAACAGAGCCGACCCCATAAGGGTATCAGGAAGCAGGGTGAGATAGTGACACCATTTGTAAAACCGGCAAATCCCACCCAGGAAACATTGCAAAAATTGGCCTCTAATGCTGGAACGTGGGTAAAGCCAAACAAACACGACACGTTTTAAAAGAACGTTACTAAAACAGCCTGGGATATGCCCATGACAAAGGATAGGCCGAACCTCACCAGAAAAAAAGAGAGGGAGACCACGGCAGAGCTGAGGGATAAACATGAGATGGTGATAAAACCAGCAGACGAGGGGAGCAGTAGGGTTACAAATTAATGTCAATATGGGGCCTGCTCCCACTGGGTAATAGACAAAAACATAGAACAGGGTGACAGGAGAGACTGGATAGCACAGAGGATAACCCGTGAGCGAAATAATGGGGTGTATGCAGTTCAATGTAAGGAGTGTACCTTACGGTACATAGGGGAAACAGGTAAAACAGCCTCAGCGGTGATCGACGTGTCAAAGAGGAGTCACAAAGACGGGCAAAATAAAGTGGTTGATTATAGACAATAGACAATAGACAATAGGTGCAGGAGTCGGCCATTCAGCCCTTCGAGCCAGCACCGCCATTCAATGCGATCATGGCTGATCACTCTCAATCAGTACCCCGTTCCTGCCTTCTCCCCATACCCCCTCACTCCGTTATCCTTAAGAGCTCTATCCAGCTCTCTCTTGAAAGCATCCAACGAACTGGCCTCCACTGCCTTCTGAGGCAGAGAATTCCACACCTTCACCACTCTCTGACTGAAAAGGTTCTTCCTCATCTCCGTTCTAAATGGCCTACCCCTTATTCTTAAACGGTGGCCCCTTGTTCTGGACTCCCCCAACATTGGGAACATGTTTCCTGCCTCTAATGTGTCCAATCCCCTAATTATCGTATATGTTTCAATAAGATCCCCCCTCATTCTTCTAAATACCAGTGTATACAAGCCCAATCGCTCCAGCCTTTCAACATACGACCGTCCCGCCATTCCGGGAATTAACCTAGTGAACCTACGCTGCACGCCCTCCATAGCAAGAATATCCTTCCTCAAATTTGGAGACCAAAACTGCACACAGTACTCCAGGTGCGGTCTCACCAGGGCCCGCTACAACTGTAGAAGGACCTCTTTGCTCCTATACTCAACTCCTCTGGTTACGAAGGCCAACATTCCATTGGCTTTCTTCACTGCCTGCTGTACCTGCATGCTTCCTTTCATTGACTGATGCACTAGGACATCCAGATCTCGTTGAACTCCCCCTCCTCCTAACTTGACACCATTCAGACAATAATCTGCCTTTCTACTCTTACTTCCAAAGTGAATAACCTCGCACTTATCTACATTAAACTGCATCTGCCATGTATCCGCCCACTCACACAACCTGTCCAAGTCATCCTGCAGCCTTATTGCATCTTCCTCACAATTCACACTACCCTCCAGCTTAGTATCATCTGCAAATTTGCTAATGGTACTTTTAATCCCTCCGTCTAAGTCATTAATGCATATCGTAAATAGCTGGGGTCCCAGCACCGAACCTTGCGGTACCCCACTGGTCACTGCCTGCCATTCCGAGAGGGACCCATTTATACCCACTCTTTGCTTTCCGTCTGTCAACCAATTTTCTATCCATGTCAGTACCCTACCCCCAATACCACGTGCCCTAATTTTGCCCACTAATCTCCTATGTGGGAGCTTGTCGAAGGCTTTCTGAAAGTCGAGGTACACCACGTCCACTGACTCTCCCCTGTCAATTTTCCTAGTTACATCCTCAAAACATTCCAGTAGATTTGTCAAGCATGATTTCCCCTTCGTAAATCCATGCTGACTCGCAATGATCCTGTTACTGCTATCCAAATGCTCAGCAATTTCGTCTTTTCTAATTGACTCCAGCATCTTCCCCACCACTGATGTCAGACTAACTGGTCTATAATTACCCGTTTTCTCTCTCCCTCCCTTCTTAAAAAGTGGGATAACATTTGCTATCCTCCAATCCACAGGAACTGATCCTGAATCTATATAGAACATTGAAAAATGATCTCCAATGCTTCCACTATTTCTAGAGCCACCTCCTTAGGTACCCTGGGATGCAGACCATCAGGCCCTGGGGATTTATCAGCCTTCAGTCCCATCAGTCTACCCAAAACCATTTCCTGCCTAATGTGGATTTCCTTCAGTTCCTCCATCACCCTAGGTTCTCCGGCCCCTAGAACATTTGGGAGATTGTGTGTATCTTCCTCAGTGAAGACAGACCCAAAGTAACGGTTTAACTCGTCTGCCATTTCTTTGTTCCCCATAATAAATTCCCCCGTTTCTGTCTTCAAGGGACCCACATTTGCCTTGACTATTTTTTTCCTCTTCACGTACCTAAAAAAACTTTTGCTATCCTCCTTTATATTATTGGCTAGTTTACCCTCGCACCTCATCTTTTCTCCCCGCATTGCCTCTTTAGTTAACTTTTGTTGCTCTTTAAAAGAGTCCCAATCCTCTGTCTTCCCACTCTTCTTTGCTATGTTATACCTCCTCTCCTTAATTTTTATGCTGTCCCTGACTTCCCTTGTCAGCCACAGGTGTCTCTTACTCCCCTTAGAGTCTTTCCACCTCTTTGGAATAAATTGATCCTGCAACCTCTGCATTATTCCCTGGAATACCTGCCATTGCTGTTCTACCGTCTTCCCTGCTAGGGCCTCCTTCCAGTCAATTTTGGCCAGCTCCCGCCTCATGCCTCTGTAATCCCCTTTGCTATACTGTAATACAGACACTTCCGATTTTCCCTTCTACCTTTCCATTTGCAGAGTAAAACTTATCGTGTTGTGATCACTGCCTCCTAACGGCTCTTTTACCTCTAGTCCCCTTATCAGATCAGGATCATTAAAAACACTCACTCTATTGGCCGTGATTTAACCTAGCACACAGTGTTGCAAAGCCCACGCAAAGTCCAGTGGGCCAAGCAAACAAATAAGATAGATCTGGCTCGGCGTTCCACATCTCCACATCGTCACCCAGCACGCCGACGCCCATTAACAATTCCCCCGCAAATTGTGCACCTCGAGCGGCAGTACTTTAAACGGCGCCGTCTTCGGCGTGGACGGCATGAACCAAGTCGGCAAGCATCGTCACCTAGCACACAGACGTGCACTAACAATTCCTCCCCCCGCAAATTGCGCGCCGCGAACGGCGGTACTTTCAAGTATGCCGCCTTCGGCGGGGACATCGTGAACCAAATCGGCAGGCAGGCGTCGTCAGCCGGTCGACCGACCCCCAGCTGCATTTCCCCAACGGACATTGTGCACTTCGTACAGAACAGTGCTTTTAAAATATTCCGCCTGCCGCGTGGACATCATGAACCAAATGAGCAGGCAGGCATCATATCATATCATATCATACACATACAGCCGGAAACAGGCCTTTTCGGCCCTCCAAGTCC
>NW_027601286.1:335000-342500 GCF_053455715.1 Rhinoraja longicauda
GTTCTCACCCGCGCCCAGGACTTTCACCCTGGCCGTGTCTCGTTCCTGACCGCTCGCGCGGCAGGACCCGCCCGTTGTGGAGTCTGGCAAACGAGCCTGAAACACCAGCGGCCTTTGTTTGTCCGCTGGCCCGCTCGGCCTCTCCTGCGGTGAGACACGCGGCACCAGATCGATCGGAAACAGAGCGTTTTTCCAAGAGGACACACAGCCTGGGCCAGTCTCGGTGGGGTTCGGTGCCTGCCCGGCACACACTTCGAACTCGGTGCAAAAAATACTCTCACTGTATTACCAATGTCCGTCAATGAGTCCGCCGACTCTCGCCCAGAGTCGCGCTACTTTTACCGATCTTTTTGTGTCCCTTCGGTTTTTCTTCCCTGACATTTTTGCACCTCACCACACAATCTTTTCTAAGTGTCTCTGAAAATCGTGTTCCCGAAAATCTCCGGGCACGCCACCTCCATCTTCGCGCAAAACAAACCGTTTTGAGGTCGGCGGGAGTCGGCCCGGTCGTCCGTCCGGTCGTGTCGCACTGACGCCCGCCGCGGGGCCGCAAACTGCGGGGTCATAGAGACTTCCGGTGGTAAGTCGTTAACCGTGATCGGGACCGCCCGGACAAGAAATGCCATTTTCTGGCCGGCGGGAGACGGGCCGATAGGCCTGGCGGGAAAGGCGCGCCGCGGCCCCGCTGAAGGCCGCACATCGGACCTCCTCGACTTCCGCCGTCAAATCGTTAACCTGCGGCGGGCAAAAAAGAAGCGACGCCAGCTTTCGGACTTAGTGCAATTCTCGAATGTCGCGGCTGACTTGGCGGTACGAGCGTTCGGAAGTCCCGCCGGAATTGCGACGCTTCGAACGGTCGAGGCGGCCAATCTCGACCTCAGCGGCGGCACTGGCGCGATACACGTTTCTGCCGCCAGGGGGGGGGGGGGGGGTGGGGGGGGGCAAGCCAGCCGGCCGGGGGCGCCCGGCGCCGATCCGGCGCTTACTCGACACGCTCGAGCATCCGAACCCGTCTTATCTACGGGACCGCCGTTGCCACTTGAACACCTTTCGCCGAGAGTATCCGGGCACCCCACCTACCCGCCGGAATCACGAACCACGAGGTAGAAGTCAGGAACCAACAGGAGAAGTCGTGAACTAAATGGCGAATTCATGAACCAAACGGAGAGAAGTCATGAACCGAGCGGTTTAGGGTCAGGGTGAGGGTTGTTAGGGTGAGGCCGTTAGGGTGAGGCCGTTGCTTCGAGCGGGAAGATGGGCAGCCCCGCCCCCCCCCCCCCCCCCCCCCGTTGGGTGGAAGGAAACCTCTGCTGCGGGCCCGGCAACCATCCCGAACGGACCCGCTGGGTCCAAATGTCTGCCGAGGGCGGTCCTGCTGCGGTCGCGGGTTCGTTGGAAACCTCTCCTGCTGCTGGCATGGCCACCCTCCCCCCCCCCCGCCCGACTGACGACCCTGCGGGCCCGGCGACCCGGTGTCCCGTTGCCGCGCGGGGAGTGATCCTCGGGGCCGTGCCGGGCGGGCCCAGCGACACGAAGAGAGTGGGGGGGGGGTCGGAGGGAGTGGCACTGGGGAGAGAGGGGTGGGGGAGAGAGTGCCCCCCCCCCCCCCATTAGGGGCGAGTTTATGCAGTCATCAGAGTTTATACCTAACCTCATGATGCTTTATTAGCCGGATAGGCTGTCTGACCTCGCCCCCAGTCCCTACTCCTTCCACTGGATTCTTCTTATACCCTCTTTTTCTTCGTGCCCCCCCCCCCCCCCCCCCCCCCCACGCAGGGAGGGTTCCAAGAGGGAGGAGGGAGGGAGGGAGTCCCGGGGCCGTGAGAGAGAGAGAGCCTCATTAGCTGCTAGGTTCACCTCATTAGCTGCTAGCTAACGCGTCAGACCTTTTACATTCTTTAGAGGATTGAAACCTCAGGGCCTTTAACCCCCGTTCACCGTTTACACTCAACGATCCTTCCGAACAAAACCCTTACACATCTGTCCGTCCAACTGACCCCCGAGATACCTAACACGCAGATTAACACGTCAGCGGTGATCGGCGTGTCATAGAGGAGTCACAAAGACGGGCAAAATAGAGTGGTTGAATAAAAAATACTCACTCAATTGGCCGTGATTTAACGTAGCACACAATGATGCAAAGCCCATGCAAAGTCCAGTGGCCCAAGCAAACAAATAAGATAGATCTGGCTCGGCGTTCCTCATCTCCACATCGTCACCCAGCACGCCGACGCCCAATAACAATTCCCCCGCAAATTGTGCACCTCGAGCGGCAGTACTTTAAACGGCGCCGTCTTCGGCGTGGACGGCATGAACCAAGTCGGCAAGCATCGTCACCCAGCACACAGACGTCCACTAACAATTCCTCCCCCCTGCAAATTGCGCGCCGCGAACGGCAGTACTTTCAAGTATGCCGCCTTCGGCGGGGACATCGTGAACCAAATCGGCAGGCAGGCGTCGTCAGCCGGTCGACCGACCCCCAGTTGCATTGCCCCAACGGCCATTGTGCACTTCGAACAGAACAGTGCTTTTAAAATATTCCGCCTGCCGCGTGTACATCATGAAACAAATGGAAAGGACGAACCGGGCGTGCAACCGATGCACGGAGAGTGACAGGTCGTCAAGCAAGTCCGTGGCAATCCGTCGGCCGACTCGGCCGCGGCCAGCAGAGGCGTTTTGGCCCGGGCGCGCCGAACTTTGCGCGCCCTCGGTATGCGTAACACTAGCACATGCCTTCAAAACTCACTACAAAATAACCCCAAAGTATGCCGCCTTCCCCGTGGGCCTTGTTACCAATATCTTGCCCTGCTTCCTGATGCCCTTATGGGGTCGGCTCTGTTCTTGCAGAACCCTCAGGTGGTGCAGAGTCTGGGCCATTTTATCAATATCTTGCCCTGATTCCTGATGCCCTTATGGGGTCGGCTCTGTTCTTGCAGAACCCTGAGGTGGTGCAGAGTCTGCGCCTTGTTATCAATATCTTGCCCTGCTTCCTGAAACCCTTATGGGGTTGGTTCTGTTACAAAACCCTCAGGTGGTGCAGAGTCTGGGCCACTTTATAAATAACTCTGCCTGCATTAGGGTCAGGGTTAGGGTTAGGGTTAGGGTTAGGGTTAGGGTTAGGGTTAGGGTTAGGGTTAGGGTTAGGGTTAGGGTTAGGGTTAGGGTTAGGGTTAGGGTTAGGGTTAGGGTTAGGGTTAGGGTTAGGGGTAGGGGTAGGGGTAGGGGTAGCGGTAGGGGTAGGGGTAGGGGTAGGGGTAGTTTGAACTACTGCCGCTCCAGGCGCGCACTGTGCGTGGGTAATTTTCAGTGGGCGTCGGTGTGCTGGGTGACGATGCCGCCCAGACTCTGCACCACCTGAGGGATCTGCAAGAACAGAGCCGAACCCGCAAGGGTATCGGGAAGCAGGGCAAGATATTGATAACAAGGCCCAGACTCTGCACCACCCGAGGGTTCTGCAAGAACAGAGCCGACCCCATAAGGGTATCAGGAAGCAGGGTGAGATAGTGACACCATTTGTAAAACCGGCAAATCCCACCCAGGAAACATTGCAAAAATTGGCCTCTAATGCTGGAACGTGGGTAAAGCCAAACAAACACGACACGTTTTAAAAGAACGTTACTAAAACAGCCTGGGATATGCCCATGACAAAGGATAGGCCGAACCTCACCAGAAAAAAAGAGAGGGAGACCACGGCAGAGCTGAGGGATAAACATGAGATGGTGATAAAACCAGCAGACGAGGGGAGCAGTAGGGTTACAAATTAATGTCAATATGGGGCCTGCTCCCACTGGGTAATAGACAAAAACATAGAACAGGGTGACAGGAGAGACTGGATAGCACAGAGGATAACCCGTGAGCGAAATAATGGGGTGTATGCAGTTCAATGTAAGGAGTGTACCTTACGGTACATAGGGGAAACAGGTAAAACAGCCTCAGCGGTGATCGACGTGTCAAAGAGGAGTCACAAAGACGGGCAAAATAAAGTGGTTGATTATAGACAATAGACAATAGACAATAGGTGCAGGAGTCGGCCATTCAGCCCTTCGAGCCAGCACCGCCATTCAATGCGATCATGGCTGATCACTCTCAATCAGTACCCCGTTCCTGCCTTCTCCCCATACCCCCTCACTCCGTTATCCTTAAGAGCTCTATCCAGCTCTCTCTTGAAAGCATCCAACGAACTGGCCTCCACTGCCTTCTGAGGCAGAGAATTCCACACCTTCACCACTCTCTGACTGAAAAGGTTCTTCCTCATCTCCGTTCTAAATGGCCTACCCCTTATTCTTAAACGGTGGCCCCTTGTTCTGGACTCCCCCAACATTGGGAACATGTTTCCTGCCTCTAATGTGTCCAATCCCCTAATTATCGTATATGTTTCAATAAGATCCCCCCTCATTCTTCTAAATACCAGTGTATACAAGCCCAATCGCTCCAGCCTTTCAACATACGACCGTCCCGCCATTCCGGGAATTAACCTAGTGAACCTACGCTGCACGCCCTCCATAGCAAGAATATCCTTCCTCAAATTTGGAGACCAAAACTGCACACAGTACTCCAGGTGCGGTCTCACCAGGGCCCGCTACAACTGTAGAAGGACCTCTTTGCTCCTATACTCAACTCCTCTGGTTACGAAGGCCAACATTCCATTGGCTTTCTTCACTGCCTGCTGTACCTGCATGCTTCCTTTCATTGACTGATGCACTAGGACATCCAGATCTCGTTGAACTCCCCCTCCTCCTAACTTGACACCATTCAGACAATAATCTGCCTTTCTACTCTTACTTCCAAAGTGAATAACCTCGCACTTATCTACATTAAACTGCATCTGCCATGTATCCGCCCACTCACACAACCTGTCCAAGTCATCCTGCAGCCTTATTGCATCTTCCTCACAATTCACACTACCCTCCAGCTTAGTATCATCTGCAAATTTGCTAATGGTACTTTTAATCCCTCCGTCTAAGTCATTAATGCATATCGTAAATAGCTGGGGTCCCAGCACCGAACCTTGCGGTACCCCACTGGTCACTGCCTGCCATTCCGAGAGGGACCCATTTATACCCACTCTTTGCTTTCCGTCTGTCAACCAATTTTCTATCCATGTCAGTACCCTACCCCCAATACCACGTGCCCTAATTTTGCCCACTAATCTCCTATGTGGGAGCTTGTCGAAGGCTTTCTGAAAGTCGAGGTACACCACGTCCACTGACTCTCCCCTGTCAATTTTCCTAGTTACATCCTCAAAACATTCCAGTAGATTTGTCAAGCATGATTTCCCCTTCGTAAATCCATGCTGACTCGCAATGATCCTGTTACTGCTATCCAAATGCTCAGCAATTTCGTCTTTTCTAATTGACTCCAGCATCTTCCCCACCACTGATGTCAGACTAACTGGTCTATAATTACCCGTTTTCTCTCTCCCTCCCTTCTTAAAAAGTGGGATAACATTTGCTATCCTCCAATCCACAGGAACTGATCCTGAATCTATATAGAACATTGAAAAATGATCTCCAATGCTTCCACTATTTCTAGAGCCACCTCCTTAGGTACCCTGGGATGCAGACCATCAGGCCCTGGGGATTTATCAGCCTTCAGTCCCATCAGTCTACCCAAAACCATTTCCTGCCTAATGTGGATTTCCTTCAGTTCCTCCATCACCCTAGGTTCTCCGGCCCCTAGAACATTTGGGAGATTGTGTGTATCTTCCTCAGTGAAGACAGACCCAAAGTAACGGTTTAACTCGTCTGCCATTTCTTTGTTCCCCATAATAAATTCCCCCGTTTCTGTCTTCAAGGGACCCACATTTGCCTTGACTATTTTTTTCCTCTTCACGTACCTAAAAAAACTTTTGCTATCCTCCTTTATATTATTGGCTAGTTTACCCTCGCACCTCATCTTTTCTCCCCGCATTGCCTCTTTAGTTAACTTTTGTTGCTCTTTAAAAGAGTCCCAATCCTCTGTCTTCCCACTCTTCTTTGCTATGTTATACCTCCTCTCCTTAATTTTTATGCTGTCCCTGACTTCCCTTGTCAGCCACAGGTGTCTCTTACTCCCCTTAGAGTCTTTCCACCTCTTTGGAATAAATTGATCCTGCAACCTCTGCATTATTCCCTGGAATACCTGCCATTGCTGTTCTACCGTCTTCCCTGCTAGGGCCTCCTTCCAGTCAATTTTGGCCAGCTCCCGCCTCATGCCTCTGTAATCCCCTTTGCTATACTGTAATACAGACACTTCCGATTTTCCCTTCTACCTTTCCATTTGCAGAGTAAAACTTATCGTGTTGTGATCACTGCCTCCTAACGGCTCTTTTACCTCTAGTCCCCTTATCAGATCAGGATCATTAAAAACACTCACTCTATTGGCCGTGATTTAACCTAGCACACAGTGTTGCAAAGCCCACGCAAAGTCCAGTGGGCCAAGCAAACAAATAAGATAGATCTGGCTCGGCGTTCCACATCTCCACATCGTCACCCAGCACGCCGACGCCCATTAACAATTCCCCCGCAAATTGTGCACCTCGAGCGGCAGTACTTTAAACGGCGCCGTCTTCGGCGTGGACGGCATGAACCAAGTCGGCAAGCATCGTCACCTAGCACACAGACGTGCACTAACAATTCCTCCCCCCGCAAATTGCGCGCCGCGAACGGCGGTACTTTCAAGTATGCCGCCTTCGGCGGGGACATCGTGAACCAAATCGGCAGGCAGGCGTCGTCAGCCGGTCGACCGACCCCCAGCTGCATTTCCCCAACGGACATTGTGCACTTCGTACAGAACAGTGCTTTTAAAATATTCCGCCTGCCGCGTGGACATCATGAACCAAATGAGCAGGCAGGCATCATATCATATCATATCATACACATACAGCCGGAAACAGGCCTTTTCGGCCCTCCAAGTCCGTGCCGCCCAGCGATCCCCGTACATTAACATTATCCTATACCCACTAGGGACAGTCAGCCCCCAGCACAACGACGCCCCCGCTAACAATTCCCCACGCACATGGTGCGCTCGAGCTGCAGCACTTTAAAGTACGCCGCCTTCGGCGGGGACATCGTGAACCAAAGGAGCAGGCAGCCATGGTCACCGCCAGCACAACGACGGCGCCGCTAACAATTCCCCGCGCACCTTGTGCGCTCGAGCTGCAGTACTTTAAAGTACGCCGCCTTCGGCGGGGACATCGTGAACCAAAGGAGCAGGCAGCCATGGTCACCGCCAGCACAACCACGGCGCCGCTAACAATTCCACGCGCACCTTGTGCGCTCGAGCTGCAGTACTTTAAAGTACGCCGCCTTCGGCGGGGACATCGTGAACCAAAGGAGCAGGCAGCCATGGTCACCGCCAGCACAAGCACGGCGCCGCTAACAATTCCCCGCGCACCTTGTGCGCTCGAGCTGCAGTACTTTAAAGTACGCCGCCTTCGGCGGGGACATCGTGAACCAAAGGAGCAGGCAGCCATGGTCACCGCCAGCACAACCACGGCGCCGCTAACAATTCCACGCGCAC
>NW_027601286.1:355000-362500 GCF_053455715.1 Rhinoraja longicauda
CGGGCACCCCACCTACCCGCCGGAATCACGAACCACGAGGTAGAAGTCAGGAACCAACAGGAGAAGTCGTGAACTAAATGGCGAATTCATGAACCAAACGGAGAGAAGTCATGAACCGAGCGGTTTAGGGTCAGGGTGAGGGTTGTTAGGGTGAGGCCGTTAGGGTGAGGCCGTTGCTTCGAGCGGGAAGATGGGCAGCCCCGCCCCCCCCCCCCCCCCCCCCCCCGTTGGGTGGAAGGAAACCTCTGCTGCGGGCCCGGCAACCATCCCGAACGGACCCGCTGGGTCCAAATGTCTGCCGAGGGCGGTCCTGCTGCGGTCGCGGGTTCGTTGGAAACCTCTCCTGCTGCTGGCATGGCCACCCTCCCCCCCCCCCGCCCGACTGACGACCCTGCGGGCCCGGCGACCCGGTGTCCCGTTGCCGCGCGGGGAGTGATCCTCGGGGCCGTGCCGGGCGGGCCCAGCGACACGAAGAGAGTGGGGGGGGGGTCGGAGGGAGTGGCACTGGGGAGAGAGGGGTGGGGGAGAGAGTGCCCCCCCCCCCCCCATTAGGGGCGAGTTTATGCAGTCATCAGAGTTTATACCTAACCTCATGATGCTTTATTAGCCGGATAGGCTGTCTGACCTCGCCCCCAGTCCCTACTCCTTCCACTGGATTCTTCTTATACCCTCTTTTTCTTCGTGCCCCCCCCCCCACGCAGGGAGGGTTCCAAGAGGGAGGAGGGAGGGAGGGAGTCCCGGGGCCGTGAGAGAGAGAGAGCCTCATTAGCTGCTAGGTTCACCTCATTAGCTGCTAGCTAACGCGTCAGACCTTTTACATTCTTTAGAGGATTGAAACCTCAGGGCCTTTAACCCCCGTTCACCGTTTACACTCAACGATCCTTCCGAACAAAACCCTTACACATCTGTCCGTCCAACTGACCCCCGAGATACCTAACACGCAGATTAACACGTCAGCGGTGATCGGCGTGTCATAGAGGAGTCACAAAGACGGGCAAAATAGAGTGGTTGAATAAAAAATACTCACTCAATTGGCCGTGATTTAACGTAGCACACAATGATGCAAAGCCCATGCAAAGTCCAGTGGCCCAAGCAAACAAATAAGATAGATCTGGCTCGGCGTTCCTCATCTCCACATCGTCACCCAGCACGCCGACGCCCAATAACAATTCCCCCGCAAATTGTGCACCTCGAGCGGCAGTACTTTAAACGGCGCCGTCTTCGGCGTGGACGGCATGAACCAAGTCGGCAAGCATCGTCACCCAGCACACAGACGTCCACTAACAATTCCTCCCCCCTGCAAATTGCGCGCCGCGAACGGCAGTACTTTCAAGTATGCCGCCTTCGGCGGGGACATCGTGAACCAAATCGGCAGGCAGGCGTCGTCAGCCGGTCGACCGACCCCCAGTTGCATTGCCCCAACGGCCATTGTGCACTTCGAACAGAACAGTGCTTTTAAAATATTCCGCCTGCCGCGTGTACATCATGAAACAAATGGAAAGGACGAACCGGGCGTGCAACCGATGCACGGAGAGTGACAGGTCGTCAAGCAAGTCCGTGGCAATCCGTCGGCCGACTCGGCCGCGGCCAGCAGAGGCGTTTTGGCCCGGGCGCGCCGAACTTTGCGCGCCCTCGGTATGCGTAACACTAGCACATGCCTTCAAAACTCACTACAAAATAACCCCAAAGTATGCCGCCTTCCCCGTGGGCCTTGTTACCAATATCTTGCCCTGCTTCCTGATGCCCTTATGGGGTCGGCTCTGTTCTTGCAGAACCCTCAGGTGGTGCAGAGTCTGGGCCATTTTATCAATATCTTGCCCTGATTCCTGATGCCCTTATGGGGTCGGCTCTGTTCTTGCAGAACCCTGAGGTGGTGCAGAGTCTGCGCCTTGTTATCAATATCTTGCCCTGCTTCCTGAAACCCTTATGGGGTTGGTTCTGTTACAAAACCCTCAGGTGGTGCAGAGTCTGGGCCACTTTATAAATAACTCTGCCTGCATTAGGGTCAGGGTTAGGGTTAGGGTTAGGGTTAGGGTTAGGGTTAGGGTTAGGGTTAGGGTTAGGGTTAGGGTTAGGGTTAGGGTTAGGGTTAGGGTTAGGGTTAGGGTTAGGGTTAGGGTTAGGGTTAGGGGTAGGGGTAGGGGTAGGGGTAGCGGTAGGGGTAGGGGTAGGGGTAGGGGTAGTTTGAACTACTGCCGCTCCAGGCGCGCACTGTGCGTGGGTAATTTTCAGTGGGCGTCGGTGTGCTGGGTGACGATGCCGCCCAGACTCTGCACCACCTGAGGGATCTGCAAGAACAGAGCCGAACCCGCAAGGGTATCGGGAAGCAGGGCAAGATATTGATAACAAGGCCCAGACTCTGCACCACCCGAGGGTTCTGCAAGAACAGAGCCGACCCCATAAGGGTATCAGGAAGCAGGGTGAGATAGTGACACCATTTGTAAAACCGGCAAATCCCACCCAGGAAACATTGCAAAAATTGGCCTCTAATGCTGGAACGTGGGTAAAGCCAAACAAACACGACACGTTTTAAAAGAACGTTACTAAAACAGCCTGGGATATGCCCATGACAAAGGATAGGCCGAACCTCACCAGAAAAAAAGAGAGGGAGACCACGGCAGAGCTGAGGGATAAACATGAGATGGTGATAAAACCAGCAGACGAGGGGAGCAGTAGGGTTACAAATTAATGTCAATATGGGGCCTGCTCCCACTGGGTAATAGACAAAAACATAGAACAGGGTGACAGGAGAGACTGGATAGCACAGAGGATAACCCGTGAGCGAAATAATGGGGTGTATGCAGTTCAATGTAAGGAGTGTACCTTACGGTACATAGGGGAAACAGGTAAAACAGCCTCAGCGGTGATCGACGTGTCAAAGAGGAGTCACAAAGACGGGCAAAATAAAGTGGTTGATTATAGACAATAGACAATAGACAATAGGTGCAGGAGTCGGCCATTCAGCCCTTCGAGCCAGCACCGCCATTCAATGCGATCATGGCTGATCACTCTCAATCAGTACCCCGTTCCTGCCTTCTCCCCATACCCCCTCACTCCGTTATCCTTAAGAGCTCTATCCAGCTCTCTCTTGAAAGCATCCAACGAACTGGCCTCCACTGCCTTCTGAGGCAGAGAATTCCACACCTTCACCACTCTCTGACTGAAAAGGTTCTTCCTCATCTCCGTTCTAAATGGCCTACCCCTTATTCTTAAACGGTGGCCCCTTGTTCTGGACTCCCCCAACATTGGGAACATGTTTCCTGCCTCTAATGTGTCCAATCCCCTAATTATCGTATATGTTTCAATAAGATCCCCCCTCATTCTTCTAAATACCAGTGTATACAAGCCCAATCGCTCCAGCCTTTCAACATACGACCGTCCCGCCATTCCGGGAATTAACCTAGTGAACCTACGCTGCACGCCCTCCATAGCAAGAATATCCTTCCTCAAATTTGGAGACCAAAACTGCACACAGTACTCCAGGTGCGGTCTCACCAGGGCCCGCTACAACTGTAGAAGGACCTCTTTGCTCCTATACTCAACTCCTCTGGTTACGAAGGCCAACATTCCATTGGCTTTCTTCACTGCCTGCTGTACCTGCATGCTTCCTTTCATTGACTGATGCACTAGGACATCCAGATCTCGTTGAACTCCCCCTCCTCCTAACTTGACACCATTCAGACAATAATCTGCCTTTCTACTCTTACTTCCAAAGTGAATAACCTCGCACTTATCTACATTAAACTGCATCTGCCATGTATCCGCCCACTCACACAACCTGTCCAAGTCATCCTGCAGCCTTATTGCATCTTCCTCACAATTCACACTACCCTCCAGCTTAGTATCATCTGCAAATTTGCTAATGGTACTTTTAATCCCTCCGTCTAAGTCATTAATGCATATCGTAAATAGCTGGGGTCCCAGCACCGAACCTTGCGGTACCCCACTGGTCACTGCCTGCCATTCCGAGAGGGACCCATTTATACCCACTCTTTGCTTTCCGTCTGTCAACCAATTTTCTATCCATGTCAGTACCCTACCCCCAATACCACGTGCCCTAATTTTGCCCACTAATCTCCTATGTGGGAGCTTGTCGAAGGCTTTCTGAAAGTCGAGGTACACCACGTCCACTGACTCTCCCCTGTCAATTTTCCTAGTTACATCCTCAAAACATTCCAGTAGATTTGTCAAGCATGATTTCCCCTTCGTAAATCCATGCTGACTCGCAATGATCCTGTTACTGCTATCCAAATGCTCAGCAATTTCGTCTTTTCTAATTGACTCCAGCATCTTCCCCACCACTGATGTCAGACTAACTGGTCTATAATTACCCGTTTTCTCTCTCCCTCCCTTCTTAAAAAGTGGGATAACATTTGCTATCCTCCAATCCACAGGAACTGATCCTGAATCTATATAGAACATTGAAAAATGATCTCCAATGCTTCCACTATTTCTAGAGCCACCTCCTTAGGTACCCTGGGATGCAGACCATCAGGCCCTGGGGATTTATCAGCCTTCAGTCCCATCAGTCTACCCAAAACCATTTCCTGCCTAATGTGGATTTCCTTCAGTTCCTCCATCACCCTAGGTTCTCCGGCCCCTAGAACATTTGGGAGATTGTGTGTATCTTCCTCAGTGAAGACAGACCCAAAGTAACGGTTTAACTCGTCTGCCATTTCTTTGTTCCCCATAATAAATTCCCCCGTTTCTGTCTTCAAGGGACCCACATTTGCCTTGACTATTTTTTTCCTCTTCACGTACCTAAAAAAACTTTTGCTATCCTCCTTTATATTATTGGCTAGTTTACCCTCGCACCTCATCTTTTCTCCCCGCATTGCCTCTTTAGTTAACTTTTGTTGCTCTTTAAAAGAGTCCCAATCCTCTGTCTTCCCACTCTTCTTTGCTATGTTATACCTCCTCTCCTTAATTTTTATGCTGTCCCTGACTTCCCTTGTCAGCCACAGGTGTCTCTTACTCCCCTTAGAGTCTTTCCACCTCTTTGGAATAAATTGATCCTGCAACCTCTGCATTATTCCCTGGAATACCTGCCATTGCTGTTCTACCGTCTTCCCTGCTAGGGCCTCCTTCCAGTCAATTTTGGCCAGCTCCCGCCTCATGCCTCTGTAATCCCCTTTGCTATACTGTAATACAGACACTTCCGATTTTCCCTTCTACCTTTCCATTTGCAGAGTAAAACTTATCGTGTTGTGATCACTGCCTCCTAACGGCTCTTTTACCTCTAGTCCCCTTATCAGATCAGGATCATTAAAAACACTCACTCTATTGGCCGTGATTTAACCTAGCACACAGTGTTGCAAAGCCCACGCAAAGTCCAGTGGGCCAAGCAAACAAATAAGATAGATCTGGCTCGGCGTTCCACATCTCCACATCGTCACCCAGCACGCCGACGCCCATTAACAATTCCCCCGCAAATTGTGCACCTCGAGCGGCAGTACTTTAAACGGCGCCGTCTTCGGCGTGGACGGCATGAACCAAGTCGGCAAGCATCGTCACCTAGCACACAGACGTGCACTAACAATTCCTCCCCCCGCAAATTGCGCGCCGCGAACGGCGGTACTTTCAAGTATGCCGCCTTCGGCGGGGACATCGTGAACCAAATCGGCAGGCAGGCGTCGTCAGCCGGTCGACCGACCCCCAGCTGCATTTCCCCAACGGACATTGTGCACTTCGTACAGAACAGTGCTTTTAAAATATTCCGCCTGCCGCGTGGACATCATGAACCAAATGAGCAGGCAGGCATCATATCATATCATATCATACACATACAGCCGGAAACAGGCCTTTTCGGCCCTCCAAGTCCGTGCCGCCCAGCGATCCCCGTACATTAACATTATCCTATACCCACTAGGGACAGTCAGCCCCCAGCACAACGACGCCCCCGCTAACAATTCCCCACGCACATGGTGCGCTCGAGCTGCAGCACTTTAAAGTACGCCGCCTTCGGCGGGGACATCGTGAACCAAAGGAGCAGGCAGCCATGGTCACCGCCAGCACAACGACGGCGCCGCTAACAATTCCCCGCGCACCTTGTGCGCTCGAGCTGCAGTACTTTAAAGTACGCCGCCTTCGGCGGGGACATCGTGAACCAAAGGAGCAGGCAGCCATGGTCACCGCCAGCACAACCACGGCGCCGCTAACAATTCCACGCGCACCTTGTGCGCTCGAGCTGCAGTACTTTAAAGTACGCCGCCTTCGGCGGGGACATCGTGAACCAAAGGAGCAGGCAGCCATGGTCACCGCCAGCACAAGCACGGCGCCGCTAACAATTCCCCGCGCACCTTGTGCGCTCGAGCTGCAGTACTTTAAAGTACGCCGCCTTCGGCGGGGACATCGTGAACCAAAGGAGCAGGCAGCCATGGTCACCGCCAGCACAACCACGGCGCCGCTAACAATTCCACGCGCACCTTGTGCGCTCGAGCTGCAGTACTTTAAAGTACGCCGCCTTCGGCGGGGACATCGTGAACCAAAGGAGCAGGCAGCCATGGTCACCGCCAGCACAAGCACGGCGCCGCTAACAATTCCCCGCGCACCTTGTGCGCTCGAGCTGCAGTACTTTAAAGTACGCCGCCTTCGGCGGGGACATCGTGAACCAAAGGAGCAGGCAGCCATGGTCACCGCCAGCACAACCACGGCGCCGCTAACAATTCCCCGCGCACCTTGTGCGCTCGAGCTGCAGTACTTTAAAGTACGCCGCCTTCGGCGGGGACATCGTGAACCAAAGGAGCAGGCAGCCATGGTCACCGCCAGCACAAGCACGGCGCCGCTAACAATTCCCCGCGCACCTTGTGCGCTCGAGCTGCAGTACTTTAAAGTACGCCGCCTTCGGCGGGGACATCGTGAACCAAAGGAGCAGGCAGCCATGGTCACCGCCAGCACAACCACGGCGCCGCTAACAATTCCACGCGCACCTTGTGCGCTCGAGCTGCAGTACTTTAAAGTACGCCGCCTTCGGCGGGGACATCGTGAACCAAAGGAGCAGGCAGCCATGGTCACCGCCAGCACAAGCACGGCGCCGCTAACAATTCCCCGCGCACCTTGTGCGCTCGAGCTGCAGTACTTTAAAGTACGCCGCCTTCGGCGGGGACATCGTGAACCAAAGGAGCAGGCAGCCATGGTCACCGCCAGCACAACCACGGCGCCGCTAACAATTCCCCGCGCACCTTGTGCGCTCGAGCTGCAGTACTTTAAAGTACGCCGCCTTCGGCGGGGACATCGTGAACCAAAGGAGCAGGCAGCCATGGTCACCGCCAGCACAAGCACGGCGCCGCTAACAATTCCCCGCGCACCTTGTGCGCTCGAGCTGCAGTACTTTAAAGTTCGCCGCCTTCGGCGGGGACATCGTGAACCAAAGGAGCAGGCAGCCATGGTCACCGCCACCACAACCACGGCGCCGCTAACAATTCCCCGCGCACCTTGTGCGCTCGAGCTGCAGCGCTTTAAAGTTCGCCGCCTTCGGCGGGGACATCGTGAACCAAAGGA
>NW_027601286.1:375000-380000 GCF_053455715.1 Rhinoraja longicauda
CCAAGCAAACAAATAAGATAGATCTGGCTCGGCGTTCCTCATCTCCACATCGTCACCCAGCACGCCGACGCCCAATAACAATTCCCCCGCAAATTGTGCACCTCGAGCGGCAGTACTTTAAACGGCGCCGTCTTCGGCGTGGACGGCATGAACCAAGTCGGCAAGCATCGTCACCCAGCACACAGACGTCCACTAACAATTCCTCCCCCCTGCAAATTGCGCGCCGCGAACGGCAGTACTTTCAAGTATGCCGCCTTCGGCGGGGACATCGTGAACCAAATCGGCAGGCAGGCGTCGTCAGCCGGTCGACCGACCCCCAGTTGCATTGCCCCAACGGCCATTGTGCACTTCGAACAGAACAGTGCTTTTAAAATATTCCGCCTGCCGCGTGTACATCATGAAACAAATGGAAAGGACGAACCGGGCGTGCAACCGATGCACGGAGAGTGACAGGTCGTCAAGCAAGTCCGTGGCAATCCGTCGGCCGACTCGGCCGCGGCCAGCAGAGGCGTTTTGGCCCGGGCGCGCCGAACTTTGCGCGCCCTCGGTATGCGTAACACTAGCACATGCCTTCAAAACTCACTACAAAATAACCCCAAAGTATGCCGCCTTCCCCGTGGGCCTTGTTACCAATATCTTGCCCTGCTTCCTGATGCCCTTATGGGGTCGGCTCTGTTCTTGCAGAACCCTCAGGTGGTGCAGAGTCTGGGCCATTTTATCAATATCTTGCCCTGATTCCTGATGCCCTTATGGGGTCGGCTCTGTTCTTGCAGAACCCTGAGGTGGTGCAGAGTCTGCGCCTTGTTATCAATATCTTGCCCTGCTTCCTGAAACCCTTATGGGGTTGGTTCTGTTACAAAACCCTCAGGTGGTGCAGAGTCTGGGCCACTTTATAAATAACTCTGCCTGCATTAGGGTCAGGGTTAGGGTTAGGGTTAGGGTTAGGGTTAGGGTTAGGGTTAGGGTTAGGGTTAGGGTTAGGGTTAGGGTTAGGGTTAGGGTTAGGGTTAGGGTTAGGGTTAGGGTTAGGGTTAGGGTTAGGGGTAGGGGTAGGGGTAGGGGTAGCGGTAGGGGTAGGGGTAGGGGTAGGGGTAGTTTGAACTACTGCCGCTCCAGGCGCGCACTGTGCGTGGGTAATTTTCAGTGGGCGTCGGTGTGCTGGGTGACGATGCCGCCCAGACTCTGCACCACCTGAGGGATCTGCAAGAACAGAGCCGAACCCGCAAGGGTATCGGGAAGCAGGGCAAGATATTGATAACAAGGCCCAGACTCTGCACCACCCGAGGGTTCTGCAAGAACAGAGCCGACCCCATAAGGGTATCAGGAAGCAGGGTGAGATAGTGACACCATTTGTAAAACCGGCAAATCCCACCCAGGAAACATTGCAAAAATTGGCCTCTAATGCTGGAACGTGGGTAAAGCCAAACAAACACGACACGTTTTAAAAGAACGTTACTAAAACAGCCTGGGATATGCCCATGACAAAGGATAGGCCGAACCTCACCAGAAAAAAAGAGAGGGAGACCACGGCAGAGCTGAGGGATAAACATGAGATGGTGATAAAACCAGCAGACGAGGGGAGCAGTAGGGTTACAAATTAATGTCAATATGGGGCCTGCTCCCACTGGGTAATAGACAAAAACATAGAACAGGGTGACAGGAGAGACTGGATAGCACAGAGGATAACCCGTGAGCGAAATAATGGGGTGTATGCAGTTCAATGTAAGGAGTGTACCTTACGGTACATAGGGGAAACAGGTAAAACAGCCTCAGCGGTGATCGACGTGTCAAAGAGGAGTCACAAAGACGGGCAAAATAAAGTGGTTGATTATAGACAATAGACAATAGACAATAGGTGCAGGAGTCGGCCATTCAGCCCTTCGAGCCAGCACCGCCATTCAATGCGATCATGGCTGATCACTCTCAATCAGTACCCCGTTCCTGCCTTCTCCCCATACCCCCTCACTCCGTTATCCTTAAGAGCTCTATCCAGCTCTCTCTTGAAAGCATCCAACGAACTGGCCTCCACTGCCTTCTGAGGCAGAGAATTCCACACCTTCACCACTCTCTGACTGAAAAGGTTCTTCCTCATCTCCGTTCTAAATGGCCTACCCCTTATTCTTAAACGGTGGCCCCTTGTTCTGGACTCCCCCAACATTGGGAACATGTTTCCTGCCTCTAATGTGTCCAATCCCCTAATTATCGTATATGTTTCAATAAGATCCCCCCTCATTCTTCTAAATACCAGTGTATACAAGCCCAATCGCTCCAGCCTTTCAACATACGACCGTCCCGCCATTCCGGGAATTAACCTAGTGAACCTACGCTGCACGCCCTCCATAGCAAGAATATCCTTCCTCAAATTTGGAGACCAAAACTGCACACAGTACTCCAGGTGCGGTCTCACCAGGGCCCGCTACAACTGTAGAAGGACCTCTTTGCTCCTATACTCAACTCCTCTGGTTACGAAGGCCAACATTCCATTGGCTTTCTTCACTGCCTGCTGTACCTGCATGCTTCCTTTCATTGACTGATGCACTAGGACATCCAGATCTCGTTGAACTCCCCCTCCTCCTAACTTGACACCATTCAGACAATAATCTGCCTTTCTACTCTTACTTCCAAAGTGAATAACCTCGCACTTATCTACATTAAACTGCATCTGCCATGTATCCGCCCACTCACACAACCTGTCCAAGTCATCCTGCAGCCTTATTGCATCTTCCTCACAATTCACACTACCCTCCAGCTTAGTATCATCTGCAAATTTGCTAATGGTACTTTTAATCCCTCCGTCTAAGTCATTAATGCATATCGTAAATAGCTGGGGTCCCAGCACCGAACCTTGCGGTACCCCACTGGTCACTGCCTGCCATTCCGAGAGGGACCCATTTATACCCACTCTTTGCTTTCCGTCTGTCAACCAATTTTCTATCCATGTCAGTACCCTACCCCCAATACCACGTGCCCTAATTTTGCCCACTAATCTCCTATGTGGGAGCTTGTCGAAGGCTTTCTGAAAGTCGAGGTACACCACGTCCACTGACTCTCCCCTGTCAATTTTCCTAGTTACATCCTCAAAACATTCCAGTAGATTTGTCAAGCATGATTTCCCCTTCGTAAATCCATGCTGACTCGCAATGATCCTGTTACTGCTATCCAAATGCTCAGCAATTTCGTCTTTTCTAATTGACTCCAGCATCTTCCCCACCACTGATGTCAGACTAACTGGTCTATAATTACCCGTTTTCTCTCTCCCTCCCTTCTTAAAAAGTGGGATAACATTTGCTATCCTCCAATCCACAGGAACTGATCCTGAATCTATATAGAACATTGAAAAATGATCTCCAATGCTTCCACTATTTCTAGAGCCACCTCCTTAGGTACCCTGGGATGCAGACCATCAGGCCCTGGGGATTTATCAGCCTTCAGTCCCATCAGTCTACCCAAAACCATTTCCTGCCTAATGTGGATTTCCTTCAGTTCCTCCATCACCCTAGGTTCTCCGGCCCCTAGAACATTTGGGAGATTGTGTGTATCTTCCTCAGTGAAGACAGACCCAAAGTAACGGTTTAACTCGTCTGCCATTTCTTTGTTCCCCATAATAAATTCCCCCGTTTCTGTCTTCAAGGGACCCACATTTGCCTTGACTATTTTTTTCCTCTTCACGTACCTAAAAAAACTTTTGCTATCCTCCTTTATATTATTGGCTAGTTTACCCTCGCACCTCATCTTTTCTCCCCGCATTGCCTCTTTAGTTAACTTTTGTTGCTCTTTAAAAGAGTCCCAATCCTCTGTCTTCCCACTCTTCTTTGCTATGTTATACCTCCTCTCCTTAATTTTTATGCTGTCCCTGACTTCCCTTGTCAGCCACAGGTGTCTCTTACTCCCCTTAGAGTCTTTCCACCTCTTTGGAATAAATTGATCCTGCAACCTCTGCATTATTCCCTGGAATACCTGCCATTGCTGTTCTACCGTCTTCCCTGCTAGGGCCTCCTTCCAGTCAATTTTGGCCAGCTCCCGCCTCATGCCTCTGTAATCCCCTTTGCTATACTGTAATACAGACACTTCCGATTTTCCCTTCTACCTTTCCATTTGCAGAGTAAAACTTATCGTGTTGTGATCACTGCCTCCTAACGGCTCTTTTACCTCTAGTCCCCTTATCAGATCAGGATCATTAAAAACACTCACTCTATTGGCCGTGATTTAACCTAGCACACAGTGTTGCAAAGCCCACGCAAAGTCCAGTGGGCCAAGCAAACAAATAAGATAGATCTGGCTCGGCGTTCCACATCTCCACATCGTCACCCAGCACGCCGACGCCCATTAACAATTCCCCCGCAAATTGTGCACCTCGAGCGGCAGTACTTTAAACGGCGCCGTCTTCGGCGTGGACGGCATGAACCAAGTCGGCAAGCATCGTCACCTAGCACACAGACGTGCACTAACAATTCCTCCCCCCGCAAATTGCGCGCCGCGAACGGCGGTACTTTCAAGTATGCCGCCTTCGGCGGGGACATCGTGAACCAAATCGGCAGGCAGGCGTCGTCAGCCGGTCGACCGACCCCCAGCTGCATTTCCCCAACGGACATTGTGCACTTCGTACAGAACAGTGCTTTTAAAATATTCCGCCTGCCGCGTGGACATCATGAACCAAATGAGCAGGCAGGCATCATATCATATCATATCATACACATACAGCCGGAAACAGGCCTTTTCGGCCCTCCAAGTCCGTGCCGCCCAGCGATCCCCGTACATTAACATTATCCTATACCCACTAGGGACAGTCAGCCCCCAGCACAACGACGCCCCCGCTAACAATTCCCCACGCACATGGTGCGCTCGAGCTGCAGCACTTTAAAGTACGCCGCCTTCGGCGGGGACATCGTGAACCAAAGGAGCAGGCAGCCATGGTCACCGCCAGCACAACGACGGCGCCGCTAACAATTCCCCGCGCACCTTGTGCGCTCGAGCTGCAGTACTTTAAAGTACGCCGCCTT
>NW_027601286.1:392500-400000 GCF_053455715.1 Rhinoraja longicauda
TTGAGGTCGGCGGGAGTCGGCCCGGTCGTCCGTCCGGTCGTGTCGCACTGACGCCCGCCGCGGGGCCGCAAACTGCGGGGTCATAGAGACTTCCGGTGGTAAGTCGTTAACCGTGATCGGGACCGCCCGGACAAGAAATGCCATTTTCTGGCCGGCGGGAGACGGGCCGATAGGCCTGGCGGGAAAGGCGCGCCGCGGCCCCGCTGAAGGCCGCACATCGGACCTCCTCGACTTCCGCCGTCAAATCGTTAACCTGCGGCGGGCAAA
Source organism: Rhinoraja longicauda (assembly GCF_053455715.1). Classification (NCBI taxonomy): domain Eukaryota; kingdom Metazoa; phylum Chordata; class Chondrichthyes; order Rajiformes; family Arhynchobatidae; genus Rhinoraja; species Rhinoraja longicauda. The sequence continues at coordinate 392,768 of NW_027601286.1, forward strand.
AAAGAAGCGACGCCAGCTTTCGGACTTAGTGCAATTCTCGAATGTCGCGGCTGACTTGGCGGTACGAGCGTTCGGAAGTCCCGCCGGAATTGCGACGCTTCGAACGGTCGAGGCGGCCAATCTCGACCTCAGCGGCGGCACTGGCGCGATACACGTTTCTGCCGCCAGGGGGGGGGGGGGGGGGTGGGGGGGGGCAAGCCAGCCGGCCGGGGGCGCCCGGCGCCGATCCGGCGCTTACTCGACACGCTCGAGCATCCGAACCCGTCTTATCTACGGGACCGCCGTTGCCACTTGAACACCTTTCGCCGAGAGTATCCGGGCACCCCACCTACCCGCCGGAATCACGAACCACGAGGTAGAAGTCAGGAACCAACAGGAGAAGTCGTGAACTAAATGGCGAATTCATGAACCAAACGGAGAGAAGTCATGAACCGAGCGGTTTAGGGTCAGGGTGAGGGTTGTTAGGGTGAGGCCGTTAGGGTGAGGCCGTTGCTTCGAGCGGGAAGATGGGCAGCCCCGCCCCCCCCCCCCCCCCCCCCCCCCCCGTTGGGTGGAAGGAAACCTCTGCTGCGGGCCCGGCAACCATCCCGAACGGACCCGCTGGGTCCAAATGTCTGCCGAGGGCGGTCCTGCTGCGGTCGCGGGTTCGTTGGAAACCTCTCCTGCTGCTGGCATGGCCACCCTCCCCCCCCCCGCCCGACTGACGACCCTGCGGGCCCGGCGACCCGGTGTCCCGTTGCCGCGCGGGGAGTGATCCTCGGGGCCGTGCCGGGCGGGCCCAGCGACACGAAGAGAGTGGGGGGGGGGTCGGAGGGAGTGGCACTGGGGAGAGAGGGGTGGGGGAGAGAGTGCCCCCCCCCCCCCCATTAGGGGCGAGTTTATGCAGTCATCAGAGTTTATACCTAACCTCATGATGCTTTATTAGCCGGATAGGCTGTCTTACCTCGCCCCCAGTCCCTACTCCTTCCACTGGATTCTTCTTATACCCTCTTTTTCTTCGTGCCCCCCCCCCCCCCCCCCCCCCCCCCACGCAGGGAGGGTTCCAAGAGGGAGGAGGGAGGGAGGGAGTCCCGGGGCCGTGAGAGAGAGAGAGCCTCATTAGCTGCTAGGTTCACCTCATTAGCTGCTAGCTAACGCGTCAGACCTTTTACATTCTTTAGAGGATTGAAACCTCAGGGCCTTTAACCCCCGTTCACCGTTTACACTCAACGATCCTTCCGAACAAAACCCTTACACATCTGTCCGTCCAACTGACCCCCGAGATACCTAACACGCAGATTAACACGTCAGCGGTGATCGGCGTGTCATAGAGGAGTCACAAAGACGGGCAAAATAGAGTGGTTGAATAAAAAATACTCACTCAATTGGCCGTGATTTAACGTAGCACACAATGATGCAAAGCCCATGCAAAGTCCAGTGGCCCAAGCAAACAAATAAGATAGATCTGGCTCGGCGTTCCTCATCTCCACATCGTCACCCAGCACGCCGACGCCCAATAACAATTCCCCCGCAAATTGTGCACCTCGAGCGGCAGTACTTTAAACGGCGCCGTCTTCGGCGTGGACGGCATGAACCAAGTCGGCAAGCATCGTCACCCAGCACACAGACGTCCACTAACAATTCCTCCCCCCTGCAAATTGCGCGCCGCGAACGGCAGTACTTTCAAGTATGCCGCCTTCGGCGGGGACATCGTGAACCAAATCGGCAGGCAGGCGTCGTCAGCCGGTCGACCGACCCCCAGTTGCATTGCCCCAACGGCCATTGTGCACTTCGAACAGAACAGTGCTTTTAAAATATTCCGCCTGCCGCGTGTACATCATGAAACAAATGGAAAGGACGAACCGGGCGTGCAACCGATGCACGGAGAGTGACAGGTCGTCAAGCAAGTCCGTGGCAATCCGTCGGCCGACTCGGCCGCGGCCAGCAGAGGCGTTTTGGCCCGGGCGCGCCGAACTTTGCGCGCCCTCGGTATGCGTAACACTAGCACATGCCTTCAAAACTCACTACAAAATAACCCCAAAGTATGCCGCCTTCCCCGTGGGCCTTGTTACCAATATCTTGCCCTGCTTCCTGATGCCCTTATGGGGTCGGCTCTGTTCTTGCAGAACCCTCAGGTGGTGCAGAGTCTGGGCCATTTTATCAATATCTTGCCCTGATTCCTGATGCCCTTATGGGGTCGGCTCTGTTCTTGCAGAACCCTGAGGTGGTGCAGAGTCTGCGCCTTGTTATCAATATCTTGCCCTGCTTCCTGAAACCCTTATGGGGTTGGTTCTGTTACAAAACCCTCAGGTGGTGCAGAGTCTGGGCCACTTTATAAATAACTCTGCCTGCATTAGGGTCAGGGTTAGGGTTAGGGTTAGGGTTAGGGTTAGGGTTAGGGTTAGGGTTAGGGTTAGGGTTAGGGTTAGGGTTAGGGTTAGGGTTAGGGTTAGGGTTAGGGTTAGGGTTAGGGTTAGGGTTAGGGGTAGGGGTAGGGGTAGGGGTAGCGGTAGGGGTAGGGGTAGGGGTAGGGGTAGTTTGAACTACTGCCGCTCCAGGCGCGCACTGTGCGTGGGTAATTTTCAGTGGGCGTCGGTGTGCTGGGTGACGATGCCGCCCAGACTCTGCACCACCTGAGGGATCTGCAAGAACAGAGCCGAACCCGCAAGGGTATCGGGAAGCAGGGCAAGATATTGATAACAAGGCCCAGACTCTGCACCACCCGAGGGTTCTGCAAGAACAGAGCCGACCCCATAAGGGTATCAGGAAGCAGGGTGAGATAGTGACACCATTTGTAAAACCGGCAAATCCCACCCAGGAAACATTGCAAAAATTGGCCTCTAATGCTGGAACGTGGGTAAAGCCAAACAAACACGACACGTTTTAAAAGAACGTTACTAAAACAGCCTGGGATATGCCCATGACAAAGGATAGGCCGAACCTCACCAGAAAAAAAGAGAGGGAGACCACGGCAGAGCTGAGGGATAAACATGAGATGGTGATAAAACCAGCAGACGAGGGGAGCAGTAGGGTTACAAATTAATGTCAATATGGGGCCTGCTCCCACTGGGTAATAGACAAAAACATAGAACAGGGTGACAGGAGAGACTGGATAGCACAGAGGATAACCCGTGAGCGAAATAATGGGGTGTATGCAGTTCAATGTAAGGAGTGTACCTTACGGTACATAGGGGAAACAGGTAAAACAGCCTCAGCGGTGATCGACGTGTCAAAGAGGAGTCACAAAGACGGGCAAAATAAAGTGGTTGATTATAGACAATAGACAATAGACAATAGGTGCAGGAGTCGGCCATTCAGCCCTTCGAGCCAGCACCGCCATTCAATGCGATCATGGCTGATCACTCTCAATCAGTACCCCGTTCCTGCCTTCTCCCCATACCCCCTCACTCCGTTATCCTTAAGAGCTCTATCCAGCTCTCTCTTGAAAGCATCCAACGAACTGGCCTCCACTGCCTTCTGAGGCAGAGAATTCCACACCTTCACCACTCTCTGACTGAAAAGGTTCTTCCTCATCTCCGTTCTAAATGGCCTACCCCTTATTCTTAAACGGTGGCCCCTTGTTCTGGACTCCCCCAACATTGGGAACATGTTTCCTGCCTCTAATGTGTCCAATCCCCTAATTATCGTATATGTTTCAATAAGATCCCCCCTCATTCTTCTAAATACCAGTGTATACAAGCCCAATCGCTCCAGCCTTTCAACATACGACCGTCCCGCCATTCCGGGAATTAACCTAGTGAACCTACGCTGCACGCCCTCCATAGCAAGAATATCCTTCCTCAAATTTGGAGACCAAAACTGCACACAGTACTCCAGGTGCGGTCTCACCAGGGCCCGCTACAACTGTAGAAGGACCTCTTTGCTCCTATACTCAACTCCTCTGGTTACGAAGGCCAACATTCCATTGGCTTTCTTCACTGCCTGCTGTACCTGCATGCTTCCTTTCATTGACTGATGCACTAGGACATCCAGATCTCGTTGAACTCCCCCTCCTCCTAACTTGACACCATTCAGACAATAATCTGCCTTTCTACTCTTACTTCCAAAGTGAATAACCTCGCACTTATCTACATTAAACTGCATCTGCCATGTATCCGCCCACTCACACAACCTGTCCAAGTCATCCTGCAGCCTTATTGCATCTTCCTCACAATTCACACTACCCTCCAGCTTAGTATCATCTGCAAATTTGCTAATGGTACTTTTAATCCCTCCGTCTAAGTCATTAATGCATATCGTAAATAGCTGGGGTCCCAGCACCGAACCTTGCGGTACCCCACTGGTCACTGCCTGCCATTCCGAGAGGGACCCATTTATACCCACTCTTTGCTTTCCGTCTGTCAACCAATTTTCTATCCATGTCAGTACCCTACCCCCAATACCACGTGCCCTAATTTTGCCCACTAATCTCCTATGTGGGAGCTTGTCGAAGGCTTTCTGAAAGTCGAGGTACACCACGTCCACTGACTCTCCCCTGTCAATTTTCCTAGTTACATCCTCAAAACATTCCAGTAGATTTGTCAAGCATGATTTCCCCTTCGTAAATCCATGCTGACTCGCAATGATCCTGTTACTGCTATCCAAATGCTCAGCAATTTCGTCTTTTCTAATTGACTCCAGCATCTTCCCCACCACTGATGTCAGACTAACTGGTCTATAATTACCCGTTTTCTCTCTCCCTCCCTTCTTAAAAAGTGGGATAACATTTGCTATCCTCCAATCCACAGGAACTGATCCTGAATCTATATAGAACATTGAAAAATGATCTCCAATGCTTCCACTATTTCTAGAGCCACCTCCTTAGGTACCCTGGGATGCAGACCATCAGGCCCTGGGGATTTATCAGCCTTCAGTCCCATCAGTCTACCCAAAACCATTTCCTGCCTAATGTGGATTTCCTTCAGTTCCTCCATCACCCTAGGTTCTCCGGCCCCTAGAACATTTGGGAGATTGTGTGTATCTTCCTCAGTGAAGACAGACCCAAAGTAACGGTTTAACTCGTCTGCCATTTCTTTGTTCCCCATAATAAATTCCCCCGTTTCTGTCTTCAAGGGACCCACATTTGCCTTGACTATTTTTTTCCTCTTCACGTACCTAAAAAAACTTTTGCTATCCTCCTTTATATTATTGGCTAGTTTACCCTCGCACCTCATCTTTTCTCCCCGCATTGCCTCTTTAGTTAACTTTTGTTGCTCTTTAAAAGAGTCCCAATCCTCTGTCTTCCCACTCTTCTTTGCTATGTTATACCTCCTCTCCTTAATTTTTATGCTGTCCCTGACTTCCCTTGTCAGCCACAGGTGTCTCTTACTCCCCTTAGAGTCTTTCCACCTCTTTGGAATAAATTGATCCTGCAACCTCTGCATTATTCCCTGGAATACCTGCCATTGCTGTTCTACCGTCTTCCCTGCTAGGGCCTCCTTCCAGTCAATTTTGGCCAGCTCCCGCCTCATGCCTCTGTAATCCCCTTTGCTATACTGTAATACAGACACTTCCGATTTTCCCTTCTACCTTTCCATTTGCAGAGTAAAACTTATCGTGTTGTGATCACTGCCTCCTAACGGCTCTTTTACCTCTAGTCCCCTTATCAGATCAGGATCATTAAAAACACTCACTCTATTGGCCGTGATTTAACCTAGCACACAGTGTTGCAAAGCCCACGCAAAGTCCAGTGGGCCAAGCAAACAAATAAGATAGATCTGGCTCGGCGTTCCACATCTCCACATCGTCACCCAGCACGCCGACGCCCATTAACAATTCCCCCGCAAATTGTGCACCTCGAGCGGCAGTACTTTAAACGGCGCCGTCTTCGGCGTGGACGGCATGAACCAAGTCGGCAAGCATCGTCACCTAGCACACAGACGTGCACTAACAATTCCTCCCCCCGCAAATTGCGCGCCGCGAACGGCGGTACTTTCAAGTATGCCGCCTTCGGCGGGGACATCGTGAACCAAATCGGCAGGCAGGCGTCGTCAGCCGGTCGACCGACCCCCAGCTGCATTTCCCCAACGGACATTGTGCACTTCGTACAGAACAGTGCTTTTAAAATATTCCGCCTGCCGCGTGGACATCATGAACCAAATGAGCAGGCAGGCATCATATCATATCATATCATACACATACAGCCGGAAACAGGCCTTTTCGGCCCTCCAAGTCCGTGCCGCCCAGCGATCCCCGTACATTAACATTATCCTATACCCACTAGGGACAGTCAGCCCCCAGCACAACGACGCCCCCGCTAACAATTCCCCACGCACATGGTGCGCTCGAGCTGCAGCACTTTAAAGTACGCCGCCTTCGGCGGGGACATCGTGAACCAAAGGAGCAGGCAGCCATGGTCACCGCCAGCACAACGACGGCGCCGCTAACAATTCCCCGCGCACCTTGTGCGCTCGAGCTGCAGTACTTTAAAGTACGCCGCCTTCGGCGGGGACATCGTGAACCAAAGGAGCAGGCAGCCATGGTCACCGCCAGCACAACCACGGCGCCGCTAACAATTCCACGCGCACCTTGTGCGCTCGAGCTGCAGTACTTTAAAGTACGCCGCCTTCGGCGGGGACATCGTGAACCAAAGGAGCAGGCAGCCATGGTCACCGCCAGCACAAGCACGGCGCCGCTAACAATTCCCCGCGCACCTTGTGCGCTCGAGCTGCAGTACTTTAAAGTACGCCGCCTTCGGCGGGGACATCGTGAACCAAAGGAGCAGGCAGCCATGGTCACCGCCAGCACAACCACGGCGCCGCTAACAATTCCCCGCGCACCTTGTGCGCTCGAGCTGCAGTACTTTAAAGTACGCCGCCTTCGGCGGGGACATCGTGAACCAAAGGAGCAGGCAGCCATGGTCACCGCCAGCACAAGCACGGCGCCGCTAACAATTCCCCGCGCACCTTGTGCGCTCGAGCTGCAGTACTTTAAAGTACGCCGCCTTCGGCGGGGACATCGTGAACCAAAGGAGCAGGCAGCCATGGTCACCGCCAGCACAACCACGGCGCCGCTAACAATTCCCCGCGCACCTTGTGCGCTCGAGCTGCAGTACTTTAAAGTACGCCGCCTTCGGCGGGGACATCGTGAACCAAAGGAGCAGGCAGCCATGGTCACCGCCAGCACAAGCACGGCGCCGCTAACAATTCCCCGCGCACCTTGTGCGCTCGAGCTGCAGTACTTTAAAGTACGCCGCCTTCGGCGGGGACATCGTGAACCAAAGGAGCAGGCAGCCATGGTCACCGCCAGCACAAC
>NW_027601286.1:412500-417500 GCF_053455715.1 Rhinoraja longicauda
GAGAGGGGTGGGGGAGAGAGTGCCCCCCCCCCCCATTAGGGGCGAGTTTATGCAGTCATCAGAGTTTATACCTAACCTCATGATGCTTTATTAGCCGGATAGGCTGTCTGACCTCGCCCCCAGTCCCTACTCCTTCCACTGGATTCTTCTTATACCCTCTTTTTCTTCGTGCCCCCCCCCCCCCCCCCCCCCCCCCCCCCCCACGCAGGGAGGGTTCCAAGAGGGAGGAGGGAGGGAGGGAGTCCCGGGGCCGTGAGAGAGAGAGAGCCTCATTAGCTGCTAGGTTCACCTCATTAGCTGCTAGCTAACGCGTCAGACCTTTTACATTCTTTAGAGGATTGAAACCTCAGGGCCTTTAACCCCCGTTCACCGTTTACACTCAACGATCCTTCCGAACAAAACCCTTACACATCTGTCCGTCCAACTGACCCCCGAGATACCTAACACGCAGATTAACACGTCAGCGGTGATCGGCGTGTCATAGAGGAGTCACAAAGACGGGCAAAATAGAGTGGTTGAATAAAAAATACTCACTCAATTGGCCGTGATTTAACGTAGCACACAATGATGCAAAAGCCCATGCAAAGTCCAGTGGCCCAAGCAAACAAATAAGATAGATCTGGCTCGGCGTTCCTCATCTCCACATCGTCACCCAGCACGCCGACGCCCAATAACAATTCCCCGCAAATTGTGCACCTCGAGCGGCAGTACTTTAAACGGCGCCGTCTTCGGCGTGGACGGCATGAACCAAGTCGGCAAGCATCGTCACCCAGCACACAGACGTCCACTAACAATTCCTCCCCCCTGCAAATTGCGCGCCGCGAACGGCAGTACTTTCAAGTATGCCGCCTTCGGCGGGGACATCGTGAACCAAATCGGCAGGCAGGCGTCGTCAGCCGGTCGACCGACCCCCAGTTGCATTGCCCCAACGGCCATTGTGCACTTCGAACAGAACAGTGCTTTTAAAATATTCCGCCTGCCGCGTGTACATCATGAAACAAATGGAAAGGACGAACCGGGCGTGCAACCGATGCACGGAGAGTGACAGGTCGTCAAGCAAGTCCGTGGCAATCCGTCGGCCGACTCGGCCGCGGCCAGCAGAGGCGTTTTGGCCCGGGCGCGCCGAACTTTGCGCGCCCTCGGTATGCGTAACACTAGCACATGCCTTCAAAACTCACTACAAAATAACCCCAAAGTATGCCGCCTTCCCCGTGGGCCTTGTTACCAATATCTTGCCCTGCTTCCTGATGCCCTTATGGGGTCGGCTCTGTTCTTGCAGAACCCTCAGGTGGTGCAGAGTCTGGGCCATTTTATCAATATCTTGCCCTGATTCCTGATGCCCTTATGGGGTCGGCTCTGTTCTTGCAGAACCCTGAGGTGGTGCAGAGTCTGCGCCTTGTTATCAATATCTTGCCCTGCTTCCTGAAACCCTTATGGGGTTGGTTCTGTTACAAAACCCTCAGGTGGTGCAGAGTCTGGGCCACTTTATAAATAACTCTGCCTGCATTAGGGTCAGGGTTAGGGTTAGGGTTAGGGTTAGGGTTAGGGTTAGGGTTAGGGTTAGGGTTAGGGTTAGGGTTAGGGTTAGGGTTAGGGTTAGGGTTAGGGTTAGGGTTAGGGTTAGGGTTAGGGTTAGGGGTAGGGGTAGGGGTAGGGGTAGCGGTAGGGGTAGGGGTAGGGGTAGGGGTAGTTTGAACTACTGCCGCTCCAGGCGCGCACTGTGCGTGGGTAATTTTCAGTGGGCGTCGGTGTGCTGGGTGACGATGCCGCCCAGACTCTGCACCACCTGAGGGATCTGCAAGAACAGAGCCGAACCCGCAAGGGTATCGGGAAGCAGGGCAAGATATTGATAACAAGGCCCAGACTCTGCACCACCCGAGGGTTCTGCAAGAACAGAGCCGACCCCATAAGGGTATCAGGAAGCAGGGTGAGATAGTGACACCATTTGTAAAACCGGCAAATCCCACCCAGGAAACATTGCAAAAATTGGCCTCTAATGCTGGAACGTGGGTAAAGCCAAACAAACACGACACGTTTTAAAAGAACGTTACTAAAACAGCCTGGGATATGCCCATGACAAAGGATAGGCCGAACCTCACCAGAAAAAAAGAGAGGGAGACCACGGCAGAGCTGAGGGATAAACATGAGATGGTGATAAAACCAGCAGACGAGGGGAGCAGTAGGGTTACAAATTAATGTCAATATGGGGCCTGCTCCCACTGGGTAATAGACAAAAACATAGAACAGGGTGACAGGAGAGACTGGATAGCACAGAGGATAACCCGTGAGCGAAATAATGGGGTGTATGCAGTTCAATGTAAGGAGTGTACCTTACGGTACATAGGGGAAACAGGTAAAACAGCCTCAGCGGTGATCGACGTGTCAAAGAGGAGTCACAAAGACGGGCAAAATAAAGTGGTTGATTATAGACAATAGACAATAGACAATAGGTGCAGGAGTCGGCCATTCAGCCCTTCGAGCCAGCACCGCCATTCAATGCGATCATGGCTGATCACTCTCAATCAGTACCCCGTTCCTGCCTTCTCCCCATACCCCCTCACTCCGTTATCCTTAAGAGCTCTATCCAGCTCTCTCTTGAAAGCATCCAACGAACTGGCCTCCACTGCCTTCTGAGGCAGAGAATTCCACACCTTCACCACTCTCTGACTGAAAAGGTTCTTCCTCATCTCCGTTCTAAATGGCCTACCCCTTATTCTTAAACGGTGGCCCCTTGTTCTGGACTCCCCCAACATTGGGAACATGTTTCCTGCCTCTAATGTGTCCAATCCCCTAATTATCGTATATGTTTCAATAAGATCCCCCCTCATTCTTCTAAATACCAGTGTATACAAGCCCAATCGCTCCAGCCTTTCAACATACGACCGTCCCGCCATTCCGGGAATTAACCTAGTGAACCTACGCTGCACGCCCTCCATAGCAAGAATATCCTTCCTCAAATTTGGAGACCAAAACTGCACACAGTACTCCAGGTGCGGTCTCACCAGGGCCCGCTACAACTGTAGAAGGACCTCTTTGCTCCTATACTCAACTCCTCTGGTTACGAAGGCCAACATTCCATTGGCTTTCTTCACTGCCTGCTGTACCTGCATGCTTCCTTTCATTGACTGATGCACTAGGACATCCAGATCTCGTTGAACTCCCCCTCCTCCTAACTTGACACCATTCAGACAATAATCTGCCTTTCTACTCTTACTTCCAAAGTGAATAACCTCGCACTTATCTACATTAAACTGCATCTGCCATGTATCCGCCCACTCACACAACCTGTCCAAGTCATCCTGCAGCCTTATTGCATCTTCCTCACAATTCACACTACCCTCCAGCTTAGTATCATCTGCAAATTTGCTAATGGTACTTTTAATCCCTCCGTCTAAGTCATTAATGCATATCGTAAATAGCTGGGGTCCCAGCACCGAACCTTGCGGTACCCCACTGGTCACTGCCTGCCATTCCGAGAGGGACCCATTTATACCCACTCTTTGCTTTCCGTCTGTCAACCAATTTTCTATCCATGTCAGTACCCTACCCCCAATACCACGTGCCCTAATTTTGCCCACTAATCTCCTATGTGGGAGCTTGTCGAAGGCTTTCTGAAAGTCGAGGTACACCACGTCCACTGACTCTCCCCTGTCAATTTTCCTAGTTACATCCTCAAAACATTCCAGTAGATTTGTCAAGCATGATTTCCCCTTCGTAAATCCATGCTGACTCGCAATGATCCTGTTACTGCTATCCAAATGCTCAGCAATTTCGTCTTTTCTAATTGACTCCAGCATCTTCCCCACCACTGATGTCAGACTAACTGGTCTATAATTACCCGTTTTCTCTCTCCCTCCCTTCTTAAAAAGTGGGATAACATTTGCTATCCTCCAATCCACAGGAACTGATCCTGAATCTATATAGAACATTGAAAAATGATCTCCAATGCTTCCACTATTTCTAGAGCCACCTCCTTAGGTACCCTGGGATGCAGACCATCAGGCCCTGGGGATTTATCAGCCTTCAGTCCCATCAGTCTACCCAAAACCATTTCCTGCCTAATGTGGATTTCCTTCAGTTCCTCCATCACCCTAGGTTCTCCGGCCCCTAGAACATTTGGGAGATTGTGTGTATCTTCCTCAGTGAAGACAGACCCAAAGTAACGGTTTAACTCGTCTGCCATTTCTTTGTTCCCCATAATAAATTCCCCCGTTTCTGTCTTCAAGGGACCCACATTTGCCTTGACTATTTTTTTCCTCTTCACGTACCTAAAAAAACTTTTGCTATCCTCCTTTATATTATTGGCTAGTTTACCCTCGCACCTCATCTTTTCTCCCCGCATTGCCTCTTTAGTTAACTTTTGTTGCTCTTTAAAAGAGTCCCAATCCTCTGTCTTCCCACTCTTCTTTGCTATGTTATACCTCCTCTCCTTAATTTTTATGCTGTCCCTGACTTCCCTTGTCAGCCACAGGTGTCTCTTACTCCCCTTAGAGTCTTTCCACCTCTTTGGAATAAATTGATCCTGCAACCTCTGCATTATTCCCTGGAATACCTGCCATTGCTGTTCTACCGTCTTCCCTGCTAGGGCCTCCTTCCAGTCAATTTTGGCCAGCTCCCGCCTCATGCCTCTGTAATCCCCTTTGCTATACTGTAATACAGACACTTCCGATTTTCCCTTCTACCTTTCCATTTGCAGAGTAAAACTTATCGTGTTGTGATCACTGCCTCCTAACGGCTCTTTTACCTCTAGTCCCCTTATCAGATCAGGATCATTAAAAACACTCACTCTATTGGCCGTGATTTAACCTAGCACACAGTGTTGCAAAGCCCACGCAAAGTCCAGTGGGCCAAGCAAACAAATAAGATAGATCTGGCTCGGCGTTCCACATCTCCACATCGTCACCCAGCACGCCGACGCCCATTAACAATTCCCCCGCAAATTGTGCACCTCGAGCGGCAGTACTTTAAACGGCGCCGTCTTCGGCGTGGACGGCATGAAC
>NW_027601286.1:430000-435000 GCF_053455715.1 Rhinoraja longicauda
ACCTCTGCTGCGGGCCCGGCAACCATCCCGAACGGACCCGCTGGGTCCAAATGTCTGCCGAGGGCGGTCCTGCTGCGGTCGCGGGTTCGTTGGAAACCTCTCCTGCTGCTGGCATGGCCACCCTCCCCCCCCCCGCCCGACTGACGACCCTGCGGGCCCGGCGACCCGGTGTCCCGTTGCCGCGCGGGGAGTGATCCTCGGGGCCGTGCCGGGCGGGCCCAGCGACACGAAGAGAGTGGGGGGGGGGGTCGGAGGGAGTGGCACTGGGGAGAGAGGGGTGGGGGAGAGAGTGCCCCCCCCCCCCCCATTAGGGGCGAGTTTATGCAGTCATCAGAGTTTATACCTAACCTCATGATGCTTTATTAGCCGGATAGGCTGTCTGACCTCGCCCCCAGTCCCTACTCCTTCCACTGGATTCTTCTTATACCCTCTTTTTCTTCGTGCCCCCCCCCCCCCCCCCCCCCCCCCCCCCCCCCCCCCCCCCCCCCCCCCCACGCAGGGAGGGTTCCAAGAGGGAGGAGGGAGGGAGGGAGTCCCGGGGCCGTGAGAGAGAGAGAGCCTCATTAGCTGCTAGGTTCACCTCATTAGCTGCTAGCTAACGCGTCAGACCTTTTACATTCTTTAGAGGATTGAAACCTCAGGGCCTTTAACCCCCGTTCACCGTTTACACTCAACGATCCTTCCGAACAAAACCCTTACACATCTGTCCGTCCAACTGACCCCCGAGATACCTAACACGCAGATTAACACGTCAGCGGTGATCGGCGTGTCATAGAGGAGTCACAAAGACGGGCAAAATAGAGTGGTTGAATAAAAAATACTCACTCAATTGGCCGTGATTTAACGTAGCACACAATGATGCAAAGCCCATGCAAAGTCCAGTGGCCAAGCAAACAAATAAGATAGATCTGGCTCGGCGTTCCTCATCTCCACATCGTCACCCAGCACGCCGACGCCCAATAACAATTCCCCCGCAAATTGTGCACCTCGAGCGGCAGTACTTTAAACGGCGCCGTCTTCGGCGTGGACGGCATGAACCAAGTCGGCAAGCATCGTCACCCAGCACACAGACGTCCACTAACAATTCCTCCCCCCTGCAAATTGCGCGCCGCGAACGGCAGTACTTTCAAGTATGCCGCCTTCGGCGGGGACATCGTGAACCAAATCGGCAGGCAGGCGTCGTCAGCCGGTCGACCGACCCCCAGTTGCATTGCCCCAACGGCCATTGTGCACTTCGAACAGAACAGTGCTTTTAAAATATTCCGCCTGCCGCGTGTACATCATGAAACAAATGGAAAGGACGAACCGGGCGTGCAACCGATGCACGGAGAGTGACACGTCAAGCAAGTCCGTGGCAATCCGTCGGCCGACTCGGCCGCGGCCAGCAGAGGCGTTTTGGCCCGGGCGCGCCGAACTTTGCGCGCCCTCGGTATGCGTAACACTAGCACATGCCTTCAAAACTCACTACAAAATAACCCCAAAGTATGCCGCCTTCCCCGTGGGCCTTGTTACCAATATCTTGCCCTGCTTCCTGATGCCCTTATGGGGTCGGCTCTGTTCTTGCAGAACCCTCAGGTGGTGCAGAGTCTGGGCCATTTTATCAATATCTTGCCCTGATTCCTGATGCCCTTATGGGGTCGGCTCTGTTCTTGCAGAACCCTGAGGTGGTGCAGAGTCTGCGCCTTGTTATCAATATCTTGCCCTGCTTCCTGAAACCCTTATGGGGTTGGTTCTGTTACAAAACCCTCAGGTGGTGCAGAGTCTGGGCCACTTTATAAATAACTCTGCCTGCATTAGGGTCAGGGTTAGGGTTAGGGTTAGGGTTAGGGTTAGGGTTAGGGTTAGGGTTAGGGTTAGGGTTAGGGTTAGGGTTAGGGTTAGGGTTAGGGTTAGGGTTAGGGTTAGGGTTAGGGTTAGGGTTAGGGTTAGGGGTAGGGGTAGGGGTAGGTAGCGGTAGGGGTAGGGGTAGGGGTAGGGGTAGTTTGAACTACTGCCGCTCCAGGCGCGCACTGTGCGTGGGTAATTTTCAGTGGGCGTCGGTGTGCTGGGTGACGATGCCGCCCAGACTCTGCACCACCTGAGGGATCTGCAAGAACAGAGCCGAACCCGCAAGGGTATCGGGAAGCAGGGCAAGATATTGATAACAAGGCCCAGACTCTGCACCACCCGAGGGTTCTGCAAGAACAGAGCCGACCCCATAAGGGTATCAGGAAGCAGGGTGAGATAGTGACACCATTTGTAAAACCGGCAAATCCCACCCAGGAAACATTGCAAAAATTGGCCTCTAATGCTGGAACGTGGGTAAAGCCAAACAAACACGACACGTTTTAAAAGAACGTTACTAAAACAGCCTGGGATATGCCCATGACAAAGGATAGGCCGAACCTCACCAGAAAAAAAGAGAGGGAGACCACGGCAGAGCTGAGGGATAAACATGAGATGGTGATAAAACCAGCAGACGAGGGGAGCAGTAGGGTTACAAATTAATGTCAATATGGGGCCTGCTCCCACTGGGTAATAGACAAAAACATAGAACAGGGTGACAGGAGAGACTGGATAGCACAGAGGATAACCCGTGAGCGAAATAATGGGGTGTATGCAGTTCAATGTAAGGAGTGTACCTTACGGTACATAGGGGAAACAGGTAAAACAGCCTCAGCGGTGATCGACGTGTCAAAGAGGAGTCACAAAGACGGGCAAAATAAAGTGGTTGATTATAGACAATAGACAATAGACAATAGGTGCAGGAGTCGGCCATTCAGCCCTTCGAGCCAGCACCGCCATTCAATGCGATCATGGCTGATCACTCTCAATCAGTACCCCGTTCCTGCCTTCTCCCCATACCCCCTCACTCCGTTATCCTTAAGAGCTCTATCCAGCTCTCTCTTGAAAGCATCCAACGAACTGGCCTCCACTGCCTTCTGAGGCAGAGAATTCCACACCTTCACCACTCTCTGACTGAAAAGGTTCTTCCTCATCTCCGTTCTAAATGGCCTACCCCTTATTCTTAAACGGTGGCCCCTTGTTCTGGACTCCCCCAACATTGGGAACATGTTTCCTGCCTCTAATGTGTCCAATCCCCTAATTATCGTATATGTTTCAATAAGATCCCCCCTCATTCTTCTAAATACCAGTGTATACAAGCCCAATCGCTCCAGCCTTTCAACATACGACCGTCCCGCCATTCCGGGAATTAACCTAGTGAACCTACGCTGCACGCCCTCCATAGCAAGAATATCCTTCCTCAAATTTGGAGACCAAAACTGCACACAGTACTCCAGGTGCGGTCTCACCAGGGCCCGCTACAACTGTAGAAGGACCTCTTTGCTCCTATACTCAACTCCTCTGGTTACGAAGGCCAACATTCCATTGGCTTTCTTCACTGCCTGCTGTACCTGCATGCTTCCTTTCATTGACTGATGCACTAGGACATCCAGATCTCGTTGAACTCCCCCTCCTCCTAACTTGACACCATTCAGACAATAATCTGCCTTTCTACTCTTACTTCCAAAGTGAATAACCTCGCACTTATCTACATTAAACTGCATCTGCCATGTATCCGCCCACTCACACAACCTGTCCAAGTCATCCTGCAGCCTTATTGCATCTTCCTCACAATTCACACTACCCTCCAGCTTAGTATCATCTGCAAATTTGCTAATGGTACTTTTAATCCCTCCGTCTAAGTCATTAATGCATATCGTAAATAGCTGGGGTCCCAGCACCGAACCTTGCGGTACCCCACTGGTCACTGCCTGCCATTCCGAGAGGGACCCATTTATACCCACTCTTTGCTTTCCGTCTGTCAACCAATTTTCTATCCATGTCAGTACCCTACCCCCAATACCACGTGCCCTAATTTTGCCCACTAATCTCCTATGTGGGAGCTTGTCGAAGGCTTTCTGAAAGTCGAGGTACACCACGTCCACTGACTCTCCCCTGTCAATTTTCCTAGTTACATCCTCAAAACATTCCAGTAGATTTGTCAAGCATGATTTCCCCTTCGTAAATCCATGCTGACTCGCAATGATCCTGTTACTGCTATCCAAATGCTCAGCAATTTCGTCTTTTCTAATTGACTCCAGCATCTTCCCCACCACTGATGTCAGACTAACTGGTCTATAATTACCCGTTTTCTCTCTCCCTCCCTTCTTAAAAAGTGGGATAACATTTGCTATCCTCCAATCCACAGGAACTGATCCTGAATCTATATAGAACATTGAAAAATGATCTCCAATGCTTCCACTATTTCTAGAGCCACCTCCTTAGGTACCCTGGGATGCAGACCATCAGGCCCTGGGGATTTATCAGCCTTCAGTCCCATCAGTCTACCCAAAACCATTTCCTGCCTAATGTGGATTTCCTTCAGTTCCTCCATCACCCTAGGTTCTCCGGCCCCTAGAACATTTGGGAGATTGTGTGTATCTTCCTCAGTGAAGACAGACCCAAAGTAACGGTTTAACTCGTCTGCCATTTCTTTGTTCCCCATAATAAATTCCCCCGTTTCTGTCTTCAAGGGACCCACATTTGCCTTGACTATTTTTTTCCTCTTCACGTACCTAAAAAAACTTTTGCTATCCTCCTTTATATTATTGGCTAGTTTACCCTCGCACCTCATCTTTTCTCCCCGCATTGCCTCTTTAGTTAACTTTTGTTGCTCTTTAAAAGAGTCCCAATCCTCTGTCTTCCCACTCTTCTTTGCTATGTTATACCTCCTCTCCTTAATTTTTATGCTGTCCCTGACTTCCCTTGTCAGCCACAGGTGTCTCTTACTCCCCTTAGAGTCTTTCCACCTCTTTGGAATAAATTGATCCTGCAACCTCTGCATTATTCCCTGGAATACCTGCCATTGCTGTTCTACCGTCTTCCCTGCTAGGGCCTCCTTCCAGTCAATTTTGGCCAGCTCCCGCCTCATGCCTCTGTAATCCCCTTTGCTATACTGTAATACAGACACTTCCGATTTTCCCTTCTACCTTTCCATTTGCAGAGTAAAACTTATC